>NW_026020274.1:5879657-5910585 GCF_900185275.1 Solanum verrucosum
CTACGGGTCCATACAAGTTTATAGGACTGTCCTAATTATTCATAGATTAAGTTTCTGGAGATCAACTTATGAGTCAATTTTCACGATCCTATTCCTACAGACCATAGACTCTTTAATGAGCTGTAGGTACCGGACCGTTACAACACTAGTCCAAAATTCCTTCAAAATCTCCTTATCACTCTTACGAACCTTGGGCTATGGATGTGGGACCTTATATAGTCCATAGTTACAACCTTAGACCTGAGGTCACCCAAATCCAAGACTGGATCTCCATCTACGAGCCATGTTTTACAGCCCAATACCCCACCTACAAACCATCATGTTGGTCCATAAGAACACATCTGAGAGTTTTCATTTTCCAAATTCTCACCTGAATTCCATGATTCCCTACCTATGGCTTGTAGTTTCATGCCCCAAGGGCACCCTCTAGACGTAACAAGGCACATAGAACCCCGAAAGGGTACCATGTAAGTTATTTAGCATATCATAACATAAAGCAATAGAACAATAAGAGTAAAAATGCATTTAAGTCCCAAAAGTTTCATATAAGCAAAGCGGAAGTCTAGACTTGTCTCAGTTAGACATCTATTACAATAGTTCCAATAAAAATGGACAAACCCAAACCAACATAATCCAAAAATGAAAATATAAGAATGAAACTCAAAGTGAATCTCCCATCCTCGAATCATGAGGACTCGCCACAAGCAAGGAGAATAGTCAAATCCAAGCTCAAATCAAAGGATAACCGTCTTAAGAACCAAGCCCTACACTTGGGAAAAATGTAAGAAAATATGGATTAGTACAAAAATGCACTAAGTATGATAGTCATGCACAAAATCATGAAAAAACATGCTAAAAAGTACATTTTAGTTGAATGCATGCCATTTATTAGTTTAAAACATCATTTTGAAAATAATGGAAAAGCATAAGTAATAAGCATAATCAACTCATAGATCATCATATCATAATAGGAACATACCATAACTACCCTCAAAGCATACTTGTGCAATGCTTGAATAGGATCCCATAATCCTACCCATGCTAGGTAAAGCTCCTTGAGTAACCATAGTTCATATTTCATATTCTTATCATATTGGGAATAAGCCTTAACAGACATAGACCATGTGAGCTTATCATGGAATCCGATGTTACCCACACCGAAAAGGGTTATCCTACTTGCCTAAGGTAGGGACCATAATCATATTAACTTTTAGGTGGATCCACTAGCTAAATAACCTATGGGGGCACATAGTTTATGGGATAAGGAGATTAGTACTAGAAACCCGCCCTTTCTAGTAGGGGAGCTTCTATCTCAAGGAGATACTTTCTAAGAAACCCGCCCTTTCTAGCGGGGGATCTTCCATATTAAGGAGATACTTTCTAGAAACCCGTCCTTCTAAAGGGGGAGCTTCGATCTCATATTCATATCCACTCGGTGCTAAGCATAATTCTCCATGGAGTACATATTAAGTCTTGACTTAAGTTCATATTTATGGAAGAATGCATTGATACTCAATCCAACATAATTCATAATATAGCTTCATAGATTCAATAGTGAGAATAGCCTTTCAACCTTAGAATCATCATAATTGTGAGGAAATCTCCCATATCATATCATATTCATACATAAGTGTGTACATGAGGATAATCATCCAACAACACAACAATTAAATCATAAACATATTCAATCAAACACATCTATAATTACTACATTAGACATGGATGATAACATAATTCAAGTAGTTCAATTACTAGATGCATAATTCTATCATATTCTACTTGCATTAATCAATACCCACACTTTGAGATCTAAATTGAGAAAATAGGGAATTCATGTATTCTTGGGGAATTCAACATAAAACCATATAAAATCATTAATATATCCATAATTAAACATAATTCAATCAATAAAAACGAATTTGAAAGGAATCCATGAGATTGAAGTCAAACCCTAACTTTTGGGATTTCTAGCTTTGAAATTGAGTGTTTTGGAAGGGCTCCATGGATGAAAACTATCCATGGATGAAGGACTACCATACCTTAGTGAAGAAATCCAACTAATTTGAGTGAAAAAGCTTGTTCCTTCAACCCTAGCTTTACCTTTCTTCTTCTTCTTCTTCTTCCTTGGAGTTCTAGAGAGAATTTTTTTTGTTGGGGGGGGGGGGAAATTGATTTTGATTTGGGATTTTAGAAATTATGATTTTGATGAGTTAGTTTAGGGACTTAAAAACCTTATATAGTTAGTTTAATTTAGTGTAAAACAATGTCACTTAACATTTAATAAAAAAGGAAAACCCCAAAACACCCCTAAGTATAACTGCCAAATGGCAGTTCCAAGACCCTATCCACGCCCACCACTGACGGACCGTGGGAGGGCCCACGGCCAGTGCTAGCAAGCCATGGTAGGGGTTCTGAGGCATGGTTTTTTGGGACTTGACCAACGACCCTCACCCACGAGGGATGGGTCCACCTACTGGCCGTGGTTCCCCCTCGTGGGTGGACTACCCAGGCACCATTTTTGTCACCTTTTGAAGGGTCCTCCTCAAGGACCCATGGATGGTCCTTGGAGGGGTCGTACCTTGACGTTTTAACCCAAAAACAATTATATTGAGTACCAAGAGTTATTTACGACTCTAACCCTCACATCAAGCCTTAGTTTATCCTACTAATTTTGGAATGTTACATGTAGGTCCTTGTATGGTGCATGGGTTGGTCCGTACAAACTAACACCAGTAAACAATTTGTAACATTTTCTTTTCAACTCAACTTATCAAGTTTCGAGGTGTTACAGAGATCAAACATATATAGTGAAGCAACAAAATTGAAAAGGTTGTCGATGAATTATTTGGTGGAAAAGTAATAATCTTTAGATATGAATATTCCTTTAGGTATTACAAAGTTCAAAATCATCGAGAGAAGAGGACAAATGTTAACTTAGTAAAAGCATACTTATGACATCAAGTGAGAAATGATTCATTAATAAATATATGAGAGCAAAAACACATTTAACATTCTATCACTTAATCAAAACCAAAATAGGAAAAGGGAAAATGATTCAAATATATCTAAACTTTTACCGAAATTGTTGTAACAATCTCAAACTTTGGGCAGGACCTATTACCCCTACACTATTTAATAGTGTATTTTAAAGATATATAAGTGTCCACTGGACATCATAAATATTGCACCATTATAAATGGTAACTTGTCCACATGGGTACATTATATATCTTTAAAATATACTATTAAATAGTGTAGGGATAATAGGTTCTACCCCAAAGTTTAGAAAGGTTACAATAATTTCAGTCAAAGTTCGGATATATTTCAGACCTTTTTCCCATAGAAAAAGCATATGTAACTATCCCTATGGTCGTTTTGTATATTAAAGATGGTGGAATATAGAAACCCTTAAACATGGTTATAAAATGTTTTTCGTGATTATATAATCATAATTCTCTAGTGTGTCCATAAGAATTGGTAGATCTAGGTGAATTAATGGTGGAAAATGCCCTGGATTGGGTGGAATGAATCATGAGGTTGGCCTGGAGTTGGGATTAAGAGATAATCCGAGAATATTAGGTCACTAGGAATTAATTTTTTATTGTGTTATTGTTTGTAGACCATAAACAATCTATGCTTCATAACAAGGAGAATGCTAAGATTTAGCGAAGCATTCAAGACTTGATTCAAGATAGGTGATGGTTGAAGTGACTTCTAATCTATGTATATGTGCATATTAATTTTTCCTTTAGTATGTTTGTGCAATACGTGATTAGGGAGAAAAAGGGAATGAATATGAAATATTATCTTGTTGTCAATCTCATACCATGAACTTCCTAATTGCTTGTGGCTTTATATTGTGATTGTCTTCTTGTGGTTGTAGTTATGTGATACTGTGATTTATCGGTTGGTTCATGTACTACACCTAATAAAGATTATAAATAGGCTCGGGTATCACACTTGGTATGGAATATCTATTGGTTGGTTTGGGTACCCGTCTAGTACAAGTTCTATATTGATTGACTAGAGTACCACGCCTAGTACATGTTGATTATTATTTTTTTGTGTTGGTTCTATGAATAGACTGGGTTTACTTATTGTGATGATGTTAGACATGAATTGGAGTCATGTCTATGTTTACTGACTTGGTACTTATAAATATGTTGTCACGCCCCGAGCTACCCCTGAGACGCGGACACGGAACCTAAGTCCACAAGTGATCCCAAGCTAACCCTGCTGGCAACTCTAACTCATAAGCCACTTTACCAATCCTTTTCAAGATTCGGTAAGGGCCTACATATCTGGGACTGAGCTTCCCTTTCTTGCCAAATCTCATCACCCCTTCATGGGTGACACTTTCAGGAAAACCCAATCATCAACTTGGAACTCTAGTTCCCTTCTTCTCATATTGCATAAGACTTTTGGCGACTCTGAGCAGTCTTAAGTCTATCTCTAATGAGTTGCACTTTCTCCATAGTATCAAGGACCGAAATCTGGTCCTATCAAGCTGCTTCACCTACTTCAAACCAACCAACTGGAGATCTACATCTACGCCCATACAATGCCTCATAAGGGGCCATCTGAATGCTGGAATGGTAACTATTGTTGTAGGCGAACTCAATTAGAGGAAGGTGATCATCCCAACTACCCTTGAAGTCGATCACACAAGCTCTCAACATGTACCTGTAAGGTCTGAATGGTACCTCTGCCTGACCATCTGTCTGTGGATGAAATGTTATGCTAAGGTTAACCTGAGTACCAAGACCCTTCTGAAATGACTTCCAGAAATGAGAGGTAAACTGAGGACCTCTATCTGAGATGATAGACAAAGGAACCCCATGCAACCTCACAATCTCATTAATGTAAAGCTTGGCGTAATCCTCCACCGAATATGTAGTCTTAACCGCCAAAAAGCGAGAAGACTTAGTAACCCATCAACAATCACCCAAATGGAGTCATGTTGTCTGCGAGTACGAGGTAAACCTTGTGATGAAGTCCATGTTGATGACTTCCCACTTCCAAGTAGGAATGTCAATCTCTTGAGTCATACCTCCTGGTTTCTGATGTTCTACCTTGACTTGCTGGCAATTGGGGCACTTAGCCACAAAATCAGCTATATCTCTTTTCATACCATTCCACCAATAGACTTCCCGTAGATCACGGTACATCTTAGTGGGCCTGGATGAATAGAATATCTGGAATTATGGGCTTCTGTGAGAATATTCTGTCTCAATTCACCCACATCAGAACACACAATCTACCTTGATAGCGAAGTACACCATCTCCCCCTTGAGAGAAAACCTCCACTCTCTGATTGTGGACTGCACCCTTAAGTTCAAGCAAGATTGGATCACTATCTTGCTTTTCCTTAACCTCTACTACCAAAGAAGATTCTGCCCCATTCTGAACCGTTACACCACCATCTAATATGCTCATAAGACGAACTCCTAGGCGAGCAAGTCTGTGAACATCCTTTGCTGCTAATCCTTTCTTCCTCAACATGTGTTACACTATCTATGGATAATCTGCTAAGGCATCTGCTACTACATTTGCCTTACCCGGATGGTAATGCACACTCATATCATAATCTTTGAGGAACTCAAGCACCTTCTCTGGCGAAGACTACTCTTTCTGGGTGAATACATACTGGAGGCTCTTTGGGGAACAATCTGCATGAACACATACAAGAGGTCTAATCTTCTCTGGCGAAGATTCAACTCTTTCTGGGTGAATACATACTGAGGCTCTTATGGTCTGTGAACACATCTACATGAACACCATACAAGTAATGTCTCCAAATCTTAAGTGCAAACACCACTGCTGCTAGCTCGAGGTCATGAGTTGGATAATTCTTCTCATGTACCTTAAGTTGTCTAGAAGCATAAGCTATAACCTTACCTCGCTGCATCAACACACAACCTAGGCGACCTGGATGCATCACAATAGATCACATAACCATCTGAACCCTCTGGTAGAGTCAAGACAGGAGTTGTAGTCAACCTAGATTTCAGTTCTGCAAAGCTTTTCTCACAATCATCTGACCATTGGAACTTAACCTTTTTCTGAGTTAACTAGTCAATGGAGAGGCTATGATGAAAATCCTTCCACAAACCGTCTGTAATAGCCCGCTAGACCCAAGAAACTTCTGATATCTGTAGCAGAGGTAGGTCTGGCCATTGTTTCACTGCTTCTATCTTCTGGGAATCTACTCGAATTCCTTCACTAGACACAATTTGCCCAAGGAAGGCAACTGATTGTAACCAAAACTCGCACTTGTTAAATTTTGCAAATAACTGGCGATCTTTGAGAGTTTGCAGAACAACTCTCAAATGACTTGCATGTTCTTCCTCATTCCTAGAGTAAATGAGGATATCATCAATAAAGACAATAACGAACAAGTCCAAGTACTGCTTGAACACTCTGTTCATCAAATCCATGAAAGCTGCAAGAGCATTGTTTAGTCCAAATGACATAACTACAAATTCGTAATGACCATACCGAGTTCTGAAGGCTGTCTTCGGAATGTCACTATCTCTGACTCTAAGCTGATGATAACCTGATCTGAGGTCTATCTTTCAGAAATGACTAGCACCCTGAAATTGGTCAAACAAGTCATCAATCCTGGGATAGGATACTTATTCTTGATTGTGACTTTGTTCAACTGCCTATAGTCAATACACATTCTGAGAGAACCATCTTTCTTCTTAACGAACAACACTGGTGCACCCCATGGCAAAATACTGGGTCTGATGAAGCCCTTATCTAGAAGGTCTTTCAACTGCTCTTTCAATTCCTTAAGCTCAACTGGAGCCATTCTGTAAGGAGGAATAGAGATAGGCTGGGTATCTGGAAGGAGATCAATTCCAAAGTCGATTTCCCTATCGGGAGGAAATCCAGGAAGATCTTCTGGAAACTCATTAACCACTGGAACTGACTCAAGAGTTGGGGTTTCGGAGCTAGAATCCTTAACCCGAACTAGATGATAGAGATAACCCTTAGAGATCATCTTTCTGGCCTTAAGGTAAGAAATGAATCGACCCATAGGCGCTAAGCTACTACCCTTCCATTCTAGGATTGGTTCGTCTGGAAACTGAAAACGAACAATCCTAGTTCTACAATCAACTGAGGCATAACATGAATGTAACCAATCCATGCCTAGAATGACATCGAAGTCTACCATTTCTAACTCTACAAGATCTGCTGAGGTGACTTTCTGAGAGACTGTGACAAGGCAATTTCTGTATACCCGTCTAGCTATAACTGGGTCACCGACTAGAGTAGAGACTGAGAAGGGTTCTCAGAGAATTTCTGGGCTAACACTGAATTGGACTGCTATGTATGGAGTTAGAAAAGACAAAGTAGCCCCTGGATCTAATAATGCATAAACATCAAGATCAAAGACTCGTAACGTACCAGTGACTACATCAGGAGAATCTTCCTGATCTTGACGAGCCTGAAGAGCATAAAGCATGTTTTGGCACTGTCCGCCACCAGTACCAGAAGAGTTACCCTGCTGAGTCGGGCGACCTGCTGGTGCTGCTGAAGTTGTAGACTGAGCTCTACCATTATTTCCTCCTTGACCTTGTCTTGAAGAATCCTTCAATCTATGACCAGACTGACCACACCCAAAACATCCTTCCTTACCTGCAGGGCACTCACCCGGATGGTTCTTACTACACTTAGGGCAAGTTGGGTAGGTTTTGGTGCCTGAAACACTACCTTGAGACTTAAAGCCTGACGCCCTACCTTTCTGATCATTACGGAACCTGGGGATGGAACACTAGCTGATAAAGGGGCTGGAGTCGAAGACTTCTGCTGAAACAGTGAGCAATTTCCACCACCCGATTTCTGTTGGGAATACTCGTAGTTACATGTTCTTGCTTTCTTAGTCTGTTCCCTAAACTTATCACCCTCAACCTACTGAGCATGAGTCATGAGCCTAGAGATGTTCATGTCTCCCAACAACATAGCATTTCTGCACTCTATTTTCACTAAGTTTGACACTCCATAAAGAAACTTATTCATCTGAGCCCTGGAATCAGCAACCATGTGAGGAGCATACCTGGAGAGTTGGTTAAACTTGAGCCCATACTCTTGGATAGTCATGTTACCCTACCTTAAGTTCATAAATTCCTGGGCCCTTGCTTCTCTCAACTCTATGGGGAAAAACCTGTCCAGAAAGGTTTCGCTGAAACAATCCCAAGTAATAGGAGCGGCATCTGTACCCCTGTTCTCCTTCCACTAGGTATACCAGATATGAGCTACATCCTTAAGTTGGTAAGATGCTAACTCAACCCGATCATTCCCAGTGACCTGCATCACCTCAAAGATCTTCTTGATCTCATCCAAGAAATTCTGGGGATCTTCACCAGTCTGTGATCCTAAGAACTCTGGAGGATTTATCCTAACAAAGTCACGGAACCTTGCTGCTGCTGATCCACCATTTGCATTCACAGGAGCTTGAACCCGCTGATTGTTCTGGTTAGCGACACTCTGAGCCAACATCTGAATGACATTCTTGAATTCAGTATTCGACACTTCCTGATCTAGAATTGGAGGAGCTGCGTTGCGTTCCTGGCATTCGCATTCCTGGCATAAGCTCTACGAGGAGGCATGATCACTGAAACGTAGAACGTCGAGTTAGAATGGAATTAGATCATACCTTACGCACGATAAGAGTAACAAGAAAATGAAGATTTTTTCTAAGACACTCTGTAGACTCCCTCTCATTAGATGTGGTGCGCACTACACATGCATGAAAAGGACTCTACCTAGTGCGGCTTTTCAGACATCCTAGGACACTTAAACCTAATGCTCTGATAACAAGTTTGTCACGCCCCGAGCTACCCCCGAGCCGCGGACACGGGACCTAGGACCACAAGTGATCCCAAGCTAACCCTGCTGGCATGATCATGAGCATACTAAAGATAATAAACTGATGCGGAAGCTAAATCATAAATAAACTGAAAAGATGGGGAATACCCATATACTATAACTGAGATATATGAAAACTGATGAGTTTAATACAAGGAAGTTATTAACTCAATACTAAGCTGAATCTAACTATGTCTGAAATAAGCCTCTAAACTGACTAGAAATGTTTGGACATGCCCCAACTAGATCTAGCAAAACTGAAACTAAAGACTAAAAGCGATAAAGATAAACATGTCAATAGTCCTCGAAGAATGAGGACTCACCACTGATGTTGCTGAACTGGAGATCGAGAATCGATCTAAGCGTGATCTGGATGCTGAGAACCTGAACCTACATCACGAGAAGATGTAGCGCACGTATGCGTCAGTACTTGAAAGGTACTGAGCATGCAGAATAGAGTAAAGCTGAAAGAACATATAACTTAACAAAGCAATAAAACAATGACATAATCTGAACTTGATATAGATACTGAATACTGAGTTAACTGAATGCAATGACCAATTTATAACATACTGACTGAATACTGAATGAACTGTAAATGTGGTCAATGCAATAGAGTCTGATTGAATTGTGGGAGCTACTAATAACCGACATAAAACCACATGAGCTAAATGTGGAGTCCGATGTATACGCCCCATCGAGAGGACCCAGTATACCCTGCCAGAGGTAAAGAGGCATGCTGGCGTGATCACTAAACTGATGTTGCCCACAGAGGGGACTTACACCTACGTGCTTCGTAGTTCTGGGACTATATGGATACGCTGAACCGTAGTCCAACTCGGTATTATGCTACTCCCAATGAATTAAGTGGTTAACTGGTTATGACTGAATTTCTGTAAATACTGGATAACTCGAAACTGAACATGCAAACTGAGAATGCAACAATTAATCTGATAATGATGCATTCATGAACTGAGGCATGTATAACTGAATACTGAAATATCTGGCCTAGCATTTGTAAGTCAAGAACTAAAGAAATACATAGCTAGGGTTCTGAAATTTATGCGATAAACTGAACAATAACATGATAATCTGATTTGGAACATTTAAATAACTAATTCATGATGATCTATTGAAATTCTAGAAACCCTAGGTCTGTTCATAATCATGGAATCAAGAATCTGACTGAATTCTAGGACCCAATGGCGAAAGGAACCCACTAGTGAAATCCCACATACCTGGTGATGAATTCCACGGAGAAATCTTTTGATTTCGGGGCTGGAACTAAAGGAAACTTGCTACGTTCTTGAACTAGGGTTCTTGACCTTTTTCTCCTCTCTTGATTCTAATTTTCTATGTTTTGATTAATGATTTTGACTTAGGTAAGTTCTAGTTATGTTTCTAGGCTTAAACTGATTAAAACCTCATGGTTTAGGGTCTAAACGATGTATCTTAGGGGTTAAACGAAATAGGAAAAGACCAAAAGACCCTTGACTTAGCTGCTGTCGGAGTGACTGACGGATTGGACTGACGGGCCGTCATTCAATCGACGGTCCGTTGATTGGATCCGTAGGTCGAGTCTGCCCGACAGGGCTTCACTAAAACGAGCATAACTTTTTACTCGGAGGTCGGAATTTAGCAAACTCAGTGGCGTTGGAAATATAATTCAATTATCTATCTAACCATAGTTCATGGGACACATAATCCATTTTTTTCTAAGAGGTATGACCATCTGAAGTTGACCCCATCAACAATTTTCAGCTAACTAGTTGTTGACCCTCATCTACGGTCAGACCTATAGACCGTGGATCGATTGACGATCCGTACTAGTCGATCGTAGTTTATGTTAGAGGCTGGGTAAAGGAGGTCTTGATCCATGGACATAGACCACGGACCGTTGTCTGATCTACGGACCGTGGGTCTATCCGTGAGTTGAGACTTAGCCGATTTTTCTGAGCTTGGCAGGGGAGGATTGAAGTGGTGAACCACGGACCACCAGCACGGGCCGTGGTCTGACCTACGGTCCGTGGATGGCAACCGTGGGTTTAACCTGTAACTTCTCAAAATCTACATTTTTGGCCTGATTCGAATACGGCGTGTTACAAAATATTTTCACATTTAAGATGAGAGGAAACTGAGATTTCCGAAAGAGTTTTGAACAGCAAAAGGGAACATTGGTTCCAAGAGAGCTTTTTAAGCAAGTTTTAGCAATTATCTCAAACCAGAGAAGAATTTGTTTTAAAAACATATGAGCTAAATATATTTTGGGAGTAGTATTGAGCACCGATATGGAGACGTGAGTTCATATTAACTCAAGCCCCCATAAACCATGTAGCCATCATGGGCAGAAAAAGGATCATACTTTTTAGATGATTCCTTAGTGCTTTTTAGCATAGACTAGTGGATCCACTTAATAGTTCAGGTTCTATACCGATGGCAAGGTATAGGACGGTCCTTGGCAACATGAGGTAAAACGTTGAACCATCACTTAGGCTCATAGTGATGGTTGTCGGTTAGAGAATCTCCCACAGAAGTTTTATTACTTTCTAAATGAGTAAAGTTAAGTTTGTTATTGCTTTATCTTTAACGAACTAAGATTGTTTTCAGTTGTTTTAGCTGCTTTATATATATATCACATGTGATTTATTGCTTTATATTGAGTTGAGTATCTATGAGTTGAGAAGAGCTAGGTAGGTGTTTCTTTCATAATCTCTTTCGAGCCTATATTTGTTAGCATTCCAACTCGCATACTTGTACTTTTAATGTACTGATGCTAGTTGACCTGCATCTTATTATGATGCAGACGCAGGTAACCAGGATCAGCATCCAGTGCCTCATTGATCCAACTTGAATAATCAGAGTCTGTTGGTGAGCCTCCTTGCATTCCGGAGGACTCCCTTATTTGCTTTCTAGTCTTTCAGATGTTAGGATGATCGGGGGTCCTGTCCCAACATCCCTCTTTGTTTTAGATGCTTCATAGACAGTTAGTAGTTCAGTAGTCTTTGCATTTTCATTCTTATGTTAAAGACTTGGGTTGCCACTTTTGGCCAAGTTGAATGTTTAATCTTTAAAACACTCTCAGTTATTTTATTATTCAGTTCAGTTAAGTTCATTGATCATTATGTATATAAATATTGTCTTCCGCTGAGTTAAGTAAGCCAGTCAAAGGGTTCGCTTGGGGCCAACAATGATCTTCGAGTTCCAGTCCCGCCTAAGGTGTAGGCTCGAGGCGCGACAACATAATATCCTATTTTGTATACATTCAATTTGAAGAGATATCAATTTATATGAATTCATATTTCACAATAGCATTTTCATATTTAAAATGTATTCTCCTCTATCAATTTGTATACCCATAACATTTTGTGCCGCCATTTGAGAGATCCTCTATTGTAGTGACAATAAATTTTGAACAAATCAGTTTTTTGGATCGTTGGTAGTAAAATCTTCAAAATCAAAATCATTATTCCAACTGTTCGATAGGATTCTTAGAATTATCTCTCTTACTCATTAGATTTAGAACAAAAATCACATAAAAATAAAATAGGTTACTCCCAAAAGAAAGATATAAAATATCCGAACCGTGGATATTTTTAAAGAAAAAAACAGTGAATGAATATTCAATTTATTCATATGAGATTTAATTTCCCCAATAAGAGAAAATCATTGTGTAACGGATATCTAATGAAATAAATATTTTAGAAAAAAGAAGCACAATTGAAGAATTGTGGGATTCAGTTTCCCAATAAGAGATAATTATGGTGTAATGGATATCTAACGGAAGATATTTTTTAGGGAAAAATAAAAAGAAATATACGGTTGAAGATATAGAGAAAGAATGAACAATAAAGTAATAATTTTTCTTTTTCAAAAATAAATGGACATGTCTAGGAAATAGAGAGAGAAAATAAAACAAAAATCACTTTTCAAGAAAAATAAAGTAGCTATTGAATGCCAAATAAATATGGATAAGTATATTTATGATCTATTTGGGTATAATAACTATTAACTTTTTCTTGAATAATTTTTTTTTCTTTTATTTCATATTTAGAAATTTATAACTTGTTTTCCAAATCACTTTTAAATTTTGACTGGTGAATTTTTTATTTTTTTTTATTCTGAAGTTTTAATTTTTATGAAATATCTCTATCTTTTATATCAACCATCAATGACGAAATGAATTGACAATGTGCTTTGTCTTCTCAGTCAACTAATCGAAATATCTTATAGAATAACTAGTTATTAGTATTGTTTTTTTTGTACTAATGAATTTTTGTAATATTATTTAAAATTTGACAAAGTGTAAAAACATATAGTATCTCGTATATGAGGTCCAACTACGACGTTACGTGACTATTCAATTTGTTATGGTACTTTTTTAGAGCAAATTTGATTATTTCTTTCAGATAAATTAGCCAAGTTGAATGATATTAGTAGTTTCTAAAAATTGTGGGATATATATAAATCATATTTCATGTTTTCTAGGAAAAATACATTTTAACATGAATATTATTTCAAATATTCTTTACGAAAAAAAAAAAACCAAACATAACTCTATCTTCAACTTCAACCCTAATAATTCCAAATAAAGTGAGAAAAATACTATGGCCAAACACCTTAATCTTCAATCTCACCATATCTTTGGAGTGAATTTTCTGGATAACTTCTTGCTGCATGCCATCATCACAACTTGTCATGTCTTTTTTTATGATATACTTTTTAAGTATTTTAAATTATTAATTATTTTAACATATAGTGCTTTTATGTTTATTTTAAAATATATAATATTATCTCTTTACATATGTTGCGTATGTATGTCACATCGTATAATACATAATTTAGAAAATAATTCAAAAAGGATTTGAACTATGCAAATTTCTTAGACAAGAAAAAAAGAAGAAGAGAGAACACCTCAAGTGCAGTACCACATGGCAAAGATCAACTCGAGCACCCCTAATCCTGCTGTTAATACGCTCAAGACTTTCAAGTATCTCTGTTTCTTCCAGGTTTGTAATCAGGCAATCAACAATAGGTATGTTTTTAATTACTCAAAGTATTCTATTCTTCAAAGAATCAATTTTTTGCAATTTCTCTTCTTTTTTTCATTCTCTTCTAGCATGCATGAAGGAATTTGAAAAAAGGAACATTTTGTTTTCCAGTTTCCCCCAAATTTTTGTCCTTTGGCAGAAAAGAGTGATGAGTGTAAAAGTTACAGAAACTTGGAAGAGGTTCGAAAATGAGACCAACACTTATTCTCTTCTATTCCTTGTAACTCATACACTCATCTCTCATTTTTTGCCGAAGTAAATTTTTTTTGAGGAAGATGAAAAACAAGAAGTTTCTTTTATTGGATGCCTTCATGCATACACTAGAAGGAGAATAAAACAGAAGAGATGAAGTTGCAAAAACTCAAATCTTTGAAGAATAGAACACTTTAGATAATTAAGAACTGTCACGACCCAAACCGTCGTGAGTGGCACCCACACTAACCCTCTAGGGGAGAACCAAAACTACAGCCCAACTAATCAACTTAACCCAAGTAATACACATTTAAAGCTACGGAAAACCGGTTTAAATGACAATAAAAATGCGGAGTTCCCATAAACTCCAAAGGTTTAAACAATTATCAAACCAAACTAATATGGAAGAACAACCCCCTAGAACTTGAAAGTCAATGTACCAAAACTCTAACAAGATTCATAAGTCTAAACAACAAAATCATCTAAAGAACTAGTCTAAGTTCGAATAGGATGGACTAAGCAAAAAGAGAACTCAAGGCAGCCTGGAAGAACTAGCTCACCTTGAATTCGAATCGGAGATCACTTATATTCTAAGCGAGGTTTGTCAATAGCCGCCGGAAGATGCCCTGTACTCAACAAAAATAAGGCATGTGCAGTATCATTACACAACCACCGTGTACTGGTAGGATCATGTGGCTATCCCACTAAGTGTAACATACATTAGTCAATACAACATAAACACATGCACATATCGAAACATATACAATATCATCAAATATACGAACAATGAACAACTTCACGATTCTCACATATCACAATTATATCAATTTAGAGCAACATACCGTCTTCCAATATCATCATCATTAGATATGAACGAAAGTCATCACAAGTAGATACATAACACAATTCAATGGTGCTCTCACGGAACCCAATTCAATGGTCCTCTCATGGAACACGAACACAAACCCAAACCCAAACTGTTACCGGTTCGTGGTACCCGATCCAAGTTAGTGTGCTGGAATGTGGAAGCCGATCCCATATTTATGCTGGAACGTGGCAACCATCCCAGTTAGTTATGTCGAAACGTGGCAACCGATCACAGTTAGTGTGTCGGATCGTAACACTCGCCCATTCAACCAAACCACAATCACAATCACAATGTATATTCTCACAATCATACAACAAGAAATGATTCATGGAATACATTTATTCAATTATCCTCATTTACAACAAGTGTGATCAATAATGCAACATTCGCATACATACATGTATCATAATGAAGCAAGAACTAACATGCATCTCACAATCATAGAATCACAACCATCACCCCCTCGAATCGAAGCTTGAATCTCCTAAGGCAGTTGAATTTCCCTTTCTGGATTCTTCCCGCTTGTTCTAGGTGTACAAATAATTAATTTATGCAAGGATCAACAATCAAAGGTCTAAGTATAACCGATTATAACAAACCCAATAACCCTAGACCAAACCTAAGATCCTAATACCCAATTAGGGCTGTTTCCACCATATATTCTAGATCAAAACCCTCCCCCATCAATATTCACCCATTCTATTACGTTCTACGGATCGAAAAATAGATTCGGGGAGTGAAAAACTTACGTTTAGCCTCAAGAATTGTGAAAAATAAGTAGGAGTCACCTGGGGTTCGTTCTTTAGCTCTAAAAGTCGAAAAGTGCATAATACGATCGTTTAGTGGTTTATTAATGAGCTTAAGTAGCGTCCCCGCCATAGCGACAAAAACCCTGCCAAGGCGGCTTGCAAGAACCAGTGAGCTACTTAAGCCACTTTAGTGCAAACCAGAAGGACTGGAGTTGTTGGATGTTGTTCAGTCCTGCTATAACTTAACAACCAAAAAGCTATGAGCTAACTTTCCATTTGACGGCAAAGAGCAATCAGCCCTGTGAAAGTCACATCTTTGATGAGCTCTTTAAGGAATTCCAAAATCCCCATTTTACAACACCATCATCCCATGACACTCAAAAAACACCCGGTCACGCTAAGATCAGTTTCGAGAGTTCTACTCACCCAAATTCAATTTCGTAAAGTCATACAAAATCCTTAACGTCTTAACTATCCACTCATGTAATCAAATTCATCAATAGATCTCTCATTTATTACAAGATTTCCCTAGACCCCACTGACTCCGATTTCGTCCAAGTCTGGACAAGGTTGGGAAAATCCAAATACTATGAAAAGTTTTTCTGGCCCCAATTCTTTCCCTATTGGCTTTTCCGTAACAATGCAATCAGGTCGTTACAATAGATACCAATTTACCGATCACTCGTCCCTGAGTGATCAACTAGGGAAGACTGGCTAAAGTAGGGGTATGGTAGTACTTGAATCGTCGAATTACTGGGGATACTTGCCTTACATTCCCTTCTTACTGAATCTAATTACCCCCGAAGGGTTTCACATCTCCAATCTCAAAACAACCAATTGAATACCTAAACATTCTCCATTACAATGACTCAATGAAGTCATTTAACACTCGAGTGATAAATATGATGTATGTAAACTTAACTAATCAATAAAACGATTCCAAACGACCACCAAAGTTGATCGTACACACGTTTGCCACATGTTGTCAAGGATCTTAACATAATCATCTGGATGTATCCTTTAGCACTTAAGCATGATAAAATTCCAAGTCAATACTCGCTACAAATAGAAGTGAACCTGAATCAACCAACACACACTCATAATACCCAAATAATCATAGTTCTTAAAAATATCTCCATTCCACAACATAAATTCCCATGAGCTTAAGTTATAACAAATTTGATCTTTAGAAATCAGATACTAATCGATAGATATGTCCAAGCATACAACCCTCCAACAACACTATTGAAATGCTAGATTTAGTAATGGTATATTACCTCTTAAGAATAGTAGAATTGGACCCAAAGATCCCTACATTCAACCACACATAATCGATACATGACCTCAACGACTAGAGGAAAATTGAGATTGCCGGATAACCACAAATACGCATGGTAGCTCTTCTATAAATTCTCATAAGCAAGGTGGTACATGTAGACCCACTAAAATACTTTAACAACTCCAAGACAACACCAATTATGTCATTTGATGTAACCAAATCTTCCCAATCTTCCCACTCAACCAAGAGAACATCGCAGGATTCAGTAGCCCTAATCCACCACTAGGGATCACCCACAAAAGTGAAAACACATGAGAGCATAGCTAGTGAATTATACTCACAATACTAACAACCATCAGAAACACTTCGACCATTTACCTTATTATAAACCAACACTTCTAAATGAAACCTTTTTTAGGTACTTTAACAATCAATAGTAGTAAACTTACGGCTCAACCCAGTTGTATGTCCTTTCAAATACTCAATACAAGATACAATTGATCATTTCTCACCTTGCCAAATCATACCTTGACAAAATACATCACCACAATTATAGACTCACAATGAAAAATCCGAATTGTAATTTCCAACATATAACACAATCCCTTTCTCTATCAACATTAGCTTGTACCTTGAAGATTTTTATGAATTCATGGATCTCAATTTATCATTGATCGCATCTCCATCGATCTTACCATATTTTGCTAAAATTTTCAATCATACTCATTACTAGACTCATAAACAAAACCAAGCACTTGTCATCACACTCAAGCTAATGTCCGCATAGTCCTTTCTCAAGTCTTTTTCGATAGTTTTTTAACACATATGATGGGCTTGTGACACTATTACCATAGCCACAACAAAACGAATGAAATCACGTGTCTTTGAACCCAATTACCTACCTTTCTGAAGATATCCCTTTAGCCTTTGTAATCAAATAAAATATTCTTGCTCTCGCCTCTCTCTAAATGTTTTACTATATCCCACTATATTTTCCTTCATTATAACTCTAGCTCTTTAACATTCTATTTGAGTGGAGTCCCACCCCTCTCTTAAAACTTTCCATACAACCATGTTACTCACCAATTATTAGAAAACCACGACCTTGGATACTCGCAAGTCGTAATTACTATACAAATTTCGCTTAACCACCAATCTCATTATATAGTTGCATCCCATCACCATCCATCACGAACTCATACCACCATTACACTCGGTAGCCCTGGCTAATGCTACGAAGTTAACCTTTTCATCGACATGACACCTCAAACTCAGATATACCCATCAAATTCAAAGGGTTAACCCAAATTTATACACATTTACTTACTAAACTATTCAATTACCTTCAACCAAGTATACTTAATGGGACTTTCTTTATCCATAAGCTTGTCATTTTTGTATCAATCTTTTCATTTATGACTTAAGATAAAATCACCAGTCCTCATACTACCCTCCTTCTTCTAAACAAACAAGACATGAGCACTCCACGGGGAAGCACTAGGATGGATGAAATCTTTATCAAGAAGCCCTTGGATTTGAGCTTTAGGCTCTCTCAATTCTGACACCACCGTAATAGACTCAATAGAGGGGGATTCGACCTCAACATCCCGAATATGAGCCAATTACGCCAAACAATCCTGCCCTACTGGTTTCCTACCCTGAATGGAGGATATGATCTTAGCTAGCTTAGGCTTGTACACCCCTTCCCACTATAATCTTTCCCAATCGGGGATCTCTAGATTTACCGACTTAGTATTACAATTAAGTTTGGTATAATAGGGGGACAATCAAGTCATGCCTAAGGCTATATCAAGTCAGTCCTATCCAACATAACCAAGTCAACCCAAAACTGAAAATCCATCACCACAATAGGACAACATGATACACATATGTGACTATGACTGACTCTTCAACTGGGGTAGAAACATGGATGGGGGCATCAAGTATATCACAAACCACATCAAATCCCAAGGCAACTGAACAAACACGTACGAATAAGTAGAACCCAGATCACACAAATAATAGTCATTCGGGCACAGACAAGAGTAGCACTAGTGACCGCTGCATCACACACCTCAAAACTCAGTCTTGCCGGGGAAAAGCATATAGCTGAGCCCCTATCGTCTTGCGGGCAACCTCCCTAATATGCCCAGGTTCTCCACAATTTTAAACACACCTTTAACTTATATTCAATTGCTGAATACTGAATTAGATCATGGGGGATAGTTCAGGTACGATTCGGGGTCCATAATTGTGACTATGAAAAACAGGAGAGATAGGGCTGAGGTTCTGTCTAGCCCTGTCCCACTCTAGCAGGAGCAATCCTACACTGGCGATCTAGCCTTGGCGGGAAAATCCTACCCTAGCGGCCATAACGAAAACAGAATCCCTGCCAATAATTTTTCTGGGTTCTTTTCTTTCCCAATTTCCCCCAAAGGTTCTATAACACAAGCATTTTTAGAGAAAAACCCTTTAGCTAGGACAATCATTGTCTACCCCCCAGTTAACCCAACGAAGTACGCATTTAGAATCATTTTACATCATTTCAACACTACCACACACATATCCTTAGGATACACCTAGACTCTCACACGGTTATCAGTTGGTCGCCAACGCACGCCTAAATTTCTCGCTGATGAACCACATCGTAATCTATCTAAACCCTTGCACCTAATCTCGTGATGACTTTCTTTTCACAACAAGTTCCACGACACTCAAACGGTTTACAACTGGAACAATTTCAACATTTAGGCCAGCACATTGCACATATCAACATTCAGACAAGCCATACTAGGCACATAATCATATCAAAGCATACAAGTAATACACCCTTCACATTGATAGTTAATTTCCGACCACTAGAAACACACATTCACCGTTCCAAGTTACAACTCACAGACAAGTCTAATTTCTTAATTAGTTCGTTCCATAAACGACCATCAACCATGCCTTATACGATCCCTAAGGCCAGATACCAATTGGAACCTTCTCAATTCCAATTAACTTATTTGTGTTTCTTCAGTCGTGACTACAACATCTAGTTCACTTTGTTGAGATACCAATTGAAATCGGGAGATGCCAATTGGACTCAACTCATACCACAAGTGACAATATTAGCTAGCGAGCCCCACAAAACTGCTAATTTCAATCATAGAACTTGGCGAATCCAATTCTTAATCGCATCAATATTTAATTGATGGTAACCAGACCTTTAATAAATCTTTGAGAAAACTGATGCACCTTGCAATTGGTCAAAAAGGTCATTTATCTGAGGCAATGGATACTTGTTCTGAATAGTGACCCTATTCCACTATCGATAGTCTATGCACATCCTTTCTTGCTAGTGATGTTGTTACCACTTTGTTGCTCTAGTTCGGACCATAGAGTGAAGAAGGAAAGATACCAATTTGTATCACTCAAATACCAATTGGATTCAAGTCATAGCACAAATGAAGAGAAAGAAGTGAGTTTTCCCTTAAATCCTATGGCCTCTCGAAGAAAAGTACGGACGTCATCGTACCGTTCCGCAAGACTCTACTAGACTCATTTTGGTACAATGAGATCAACGAAATTAGGGCTCCGATACCAACTTTGTCAAAACCCAGACCATCGTGAGTGGCAACCACACTAACCCTCTGGTGGGAGAACCAAAACTACAGCCCAACTATTCAACTTAACCCAAGTAATACACATTTAAAGCTATAGAAACAAGTTTAAATGATAATAAAAATGCCGAGTTCCATGAATTCCAAAGGTTTAAACAATTATCTAACCAAACTAATGCGGAAGAACAACCCCTAGAACCTAAAAGTCAATGTACCAAAACCCTAACAAGATTCATAAGTCTAAACAAGAAAATCATCTAAAGAACTAGTCTAAGTTTGTATATGATGGACTAAACAAAAGAGAACTCAAGCAGCCTGGAAGAACTGGCTCACCTTGAATTCAAATCGGCGATCACTGATCTTCTAAGCTAGGTCTGTCAATAGCTGCCGGAATATGCCTGTACTCAACAAAAATAAGAGTAAGTGCGTTATCAGTACACAACCACCGTGTACTGGTAAGATCACACGGCTATCCCACTAAGTGTAACATACATTAGTCATACAACAATATAATCAAATGCACATATCGAACATATACAATATCATCAACATATACGAATAATGAACAACTGCACTAGTCTCACATATCACAGTTATATCAATTTAGAGCAACATACCGTCTTCCAATATCAATCATCATTAGATATGAACGAACTCATCACAAGTAGATACACAACACAATTCAATGGTCCTCTCACGGAACCCAATTCAATGGTCTTCTCATGGAACCCAACCCAAACTATTAACATACCGGTTCATGGTACCCGATCTAAGTTAGTGTGCCGGAACGTGGCAGCGATCCCATATTTTTTCCTAAACGTGGCAACCGATCCAAGTTAGTTATACCGAAATGTGGTAATCCATCCCATTTAGTGTGTCGGATCGTGACATCTGCTCATTCAACAAACCACAATCACAATCACAATGTATATTCTCACAATCATACAACAAGAGGTGATTCATGACATACAATTATTCAATTATCCTCATTTACAACAAGTGTGATCAATAATGCAACATTTGCATACATACATGTATCATAATAAAGCAAAAAATAAACATACATCACACAATCATTGAATCACAACCATCACCTACCTCGAATCCAAGCTTAAATCCCCTAAGGCAGTTGAATCTTAACTTCCTGATTCTTCCTCTTGTTCTAGGTCTACAAACAATTAATATACACAGGATCAATAATTAAAGGTCTAATTATCTGGATTATAACAATCCAATAACCCTAGACCAAACCCAACATCCTAATACCCAATTAGAGTTATTTCCACCATAGATTCTAGATCAAAACCCTCCCCCATTAATATTCACCCATTTTATTACGTTCTATGAATTGAAAAATGGATTCAGGGAGTGAAAAGCTTACCTTTAGCCTCAAGAATGGTGAAAAATGAGTAGGAGTCGCCTAGGGTTAGTTCTTTAGCTCTAAAAGTCAAAAATTGCATAATAAGGTCGTTTAGGGGTTCATTAACGAGCTTAAGTCACATCGAGCCCGCCACAGCCTCCCTGACCCCGCCAAGGTGGCTTGCATGAACCAGTGAGCTCTTTAAAGAATTCCAAAATCACCATTTGACAACACCATCATCCAAGACACTCAAAAATACTTTTTCATGCTAAGATCAGTTTGAGAGTTCTACTCACCAAATTCATTTCCGTAACCGTACAGGATCTTTAATGTCTTATCTATTCACTCATGTAATCATATCCATTAATAGATCTCTTTTGTTACCATATTTCCCTAGACCCACTGACTCCGATTTTGTCCAAATCTGGACAAGGTTGGGAATATCCAATACTACGAAAGTTTTTCTAGCCCCTATTCTTTCCCTATTGGATTTTCCCTAACGACAGAATCAAGTCGTTACAAGAAGTTACCTAATTGTAGCCAGGCGAAGAGGTTGCCCGTCAAGACAACAGGGCTCAATTATATGCTTTTTTGGGAAGACCGAGTTTGAGGTGTGTGATGCAGTGTTCACTAGTGTTGCTCTTGTCTTTGCCCGGATGGCTATTGTTTTGTGTGGTATGGGTTCTACTTAGTCGTACGTGTTATTTCAATTGCCTTGGGATTTGATGTGGTTTGTGATATACTTGATACCCTCATCCATGTTTCTACCCCAGTTGAAGAGTTAGTCATAGTCACCCTTGTATATCGTGTTGTCCTGTTGTGTTATGGATTTTCAGATTTGGGTTGATTTGGTTATGCTGGATATGACTGACTGATATAATCTTAGGCATGAATTGGTTGGCCCCCTATTATATCAGGCTTAATTTTATACTAAGTTGGTAACTCTAGAGATCTCCGGCAGGGAAATATTAGAATGGGAAGGGGTGTACAAGCCTACGCTAGCTAAGATCATATCCTCCATCTGGGCTAGGAAATTGGTAGGGCAGGGTTATTTGGCTTATTTGGCTCATGTTTGAGAGGTTGAGGTTGAGTCCCCCTCTATTGAGTTTGTTCCTGTGGTGTCTGAGTTTAAGAAAGTGTTTTCTACTGATTCACTTGGTATGCCCCTGGATAGAATATAGATTCTTGCATTGACTTTGAAATTGGCACTCACCCCATTTCCATCCCTCCGTATCGTATAGATCCAACAGAATTAAGAGATCTTAAGACTCAAATCCAAAAGCTTCTTGATAAAGGGTTCATCCGTCCTATTGTTTCCAAGTGGGGTGCTCTTGTCTTGTTTGTTAAGAAGAAGGGGGTAGTATGAGGACTGACAATTTTATCTTAATCTATAAGGGAGTAGATTCATACCAGAATGACAAGATTATGGATAAAGAAAGTTCCATAGAGTATATTTGGATGAAAGAAATTGAAGATTTTAGTAAGAAAGTGTGTACTAAGATTAGGTTAGTCCTTTAAATTTGATGAGTATACCTGAGTTTGAGGTGTCATGTTGATGAAATGCTGGCTTCATAGTGATAGTCAGGGCTAACTGAGCGTAATGGTAATAAGAGTTCACGATGAATTGTGATGGGATGCAACTATATAATGAGATTGTTGATTAAGCAAATTTTGCATAGTAATTACGACTTGTGAGTATCTAAGGTTGTGGTTTTCTAATATTTGGTGAGTAACGTGGTTGTATGGAATGTTTTAAAAGATGGTAGGACACCATTCGAATAGAAAGTAAAGTGCTAGAGTCATAATGAAAAAAATGGTGGGATGTAATACAACCTTTAGAGAGAGGCTAGAGCAAGAATATTTTATTATGATTCTTAAAGCTAAAGAGTTATCTTTAGAGAAGCAGATAATTGGGTTCAGAGATGCGTGATTTCATTTGTTTTGCTGCTATGGTAATAGTGTCACAAGTGTGTCGAATTGGTTAAAAACTATCGAAAAGACTAGAGAAAGGGATTATGTTATATGGTGGAAATTACAATCCAGATTTTTCATTGTGAGTCTACATTCGTGGTGATGTATTTTGTCAAGGTATGAATTGGCAAGGTGAGAAATGATCAATTGTATCCGGTATTGAGCATTTGAAAGAACTTACACCTGGGGTGAGTTGTAAGTACTACTATTAATTGTTAAGTATCTAAGAAAGGTTAAAAAGTGTTTTTTTATGATAAGGTAAATGGTCGGAGTGTTTATGATGGTTGTTAGTATTGTGAGTATGATTCACTAGCTATGCTCTAGTGTCTTTTCACTTTTGTGGGTGGATCCCTAGTGGTGGATTAGGGGTACCAAATCCTGCGATGTTCTCTTGGTTGAGGGGGAAAATTTGGTTATTTCGAATGACATAATTGGTGTTGTCTTGGAGTTGTGAAAGTATTGTAGTGGTTCTACATGTACCACCTTGCTTTTGAGAATTTATAAGAGAGCTACCATGCGTATCTGTGGTTGTCTGGCAATCTTAATATTCCTCTAGTTGTCGAGGTCATGTATCGATTATGTGTGGTTGAATGTGGGGATCATTGGGTCCAATTCATTGTTCTTAAGAGGTAATCTACAATTACTAAATCTAGCATTTCAATAGTGTTGTTGGAGGGTTGTATGCTTGGACATATCCCTCGATGACTATATGATTTCTAAAGATCAAATTTGTAATAACTTAAGCTCGTGGAATTTATGTTGTGGGATGGAGATATTATTAAGAACTATGATTGTTGGGTATTATGAGTGTGTGTTGATTGTTTCAGGTCCACCTCTAATTGTAGCGAGTAATGATTTAGATTTTATCATGGTTATGTGAGAAAAGATTTGTTCTGATGTTTGTGTAAAGATCCTTGATAACATGTGGCAGAGGTGTGTACGATCAACTTTGGTTGTTGTTGGGAATCGTTTTGTTGTAAGTTAAGTTTA
Source organism: Solanum verrucosum (assembly GCF_900185275.1). Taxonomy (NCBI): domain Eukaryota; kingdom Viridiplantae; phylum Streptophyta; class Magnoliopsida; order Solanales; family Solanaceae; genus Solanum; species Solanum verrucosum. The sequence continues at coordinate 5,904,593 of NW_026020274.1, forward strand.
CATACAACAATATTTATCACTCGAGTGTTGAGATAACTTCATTGAGGCATTGTAAGGGAGGATGTGTAGGTATTCAATTTTGTTGGTTTGAGGATGGAGATGTGAAACCCTTAAGGGGTAATGAGATTCAGTAAGAAGGACAAGTGATACAAGTATCCCCAGTAATTCGACGATTTAGATAATATTCTACCCTTACATTAGCCAGTCTTTCCTAAGGTTGATCACTCGGGGACGAGGGATGGGTAAATTGGTATTTACTGTAAACGACCTGATTTCCGTCGTTATGGAAAAGCCAATGGGGAAAGAATTGGGGCCAGAAAAACTTTTTCGTAGTAACTTGGAATTTCCCACCCTAGTCCAGATTTGGACCAATCGGAGCTAGTAAGGTGTAGGGAAATATGGTAACAAATGATAGATCTATTAATGAATTCGATTACATGAGTGGATAGTTAAGACGTTAAGGATCCCTTATGACTTTATGGAATTGAATTCGGGTGAGTAGTACTCCCAGAATTGATCTTAGTGTTGGGGTATTTTTTCTGAGCGTCGTTGGTTAGAGGTGTGTTGTGAAATGGGATTTTAGAATTCTCAAAAGAGCTCTCTATTTTGTTCTAGCCGCTTTGGCACTGGAATTCACCTCTCTGGCGGGGCCGCTACAGCGGGGTGAGGGCCATTGTGGTGGGCTCGACATGACTTAAGGTCGTTAATAAACCCTTAAACAACCTTATTATGCACTTTTCAACTTTTAGAGTTAAAGAACGAACCCCAGGCGACTCCTACTCGGTTTTCACCATTCTTGAGGCTAAAGGTAAGCTTTTCACTCTTTGAATCCATTTTTCGATCCGTAGTGTAACATCTCACAATTTGAAATAATTATAAAGAAGCTAATAATTGGAAATAGTCATTTTTGGAAAGAATGAAAATCTGGAAATTTTGTTAAGTTAGAATGAGTTGAGTTTTGGTCAACTTCAAATGGTCATACTTATAGCTCAAGATGAGTTAGGTGTACTTCCAGATATGGTAGGAAATCTCTTGGAATGATCTTTCCAACGTCGCTGAGTTTAAGCGATTCCAAGTTCTTATGAGTGAGTTATGCCCTTTGGAAGTTGCGTTGTTCGAATAAGGAAAGTCTAAAACCATATTTTAGAAGGGTAGTTTGTTTTTTTTCCTACTCAACTTAATTAATTCATTTTTAGGAGTTTAATTGGGGTAAAGTCAGATTTTAGTCAGTTTAGAAAAACTAAATTTCATGCTAGGGCTTGGAAAAAGGAGAAAAAAGGAGAAAGGAGAAGAGAAAGCAAGATTCGTCAAGATCGTCGAGTTTAACTTGTGGATTTATTCAAGGGGTAATCCCTACGAGGTATGTGAGATCACTTATCATTGTGTTAGTTCACCAGCACAGCAATCATGATTCAATTCAGCGAATATGTTTGATTTGAAAGTAAATCCTTTGAGTTGTTGATGAAATTCATTTGAATTCTTGTGGGTTGTTTTGTTGAAGTTTCTTGCGCTTTGATTCATATTTCCGGAAGTAATATTTAGCTTGAATCTTAGTATATATTGAGGGTATAAATGATTCTAATTGTTTGGCGAAACAACCATTGAAGTTTAGAGGGTTTAGAGATGAAAAACGAGCAAGAAAAGTCGGAGTTCACCTGGGCAGGGGATTGGGGAGTCACACCTCTCAGAGTCCCATGAGAGGCTCTTTGAACTTTGATTCTGGGGTGCCGCGCCAGCCAGAGCACCCCAAGTCATTCTCTGAACTTTGAGGGCTGGCGCCCCGCGCCTCTCAGAGCGCCAGGGACGCCAAGTTCTCCCCATTCGTTTTGCACCTTTTACTACTTGTTCCTTAGCAATGTAGCTATATTTTCTAGTTTGATTCCAACACTCTAAGGTACATCTAAACATCATGAAATCATCCATAAACATGAGATCATGAACCTTGAATCCATAATCAATTCAAAGAAAGTTAAGATCAAAGGTCAAGAGAAGTAAGAGTAAGTCAAGAGAAGTTTATAAAGTTTTCAAAAGTCTTTCACAAACGTTTTGAACTTTGTTTAAAGACTTCTTTCAGTTAAGCAAAGAGTAAAGAGTTAAGTTCATTTCTTCAAAAGAAGTATATCGGGACTATGTATTACCAAAGATAAAATGTTTTCATATTTAAACAAGAAAGGAAACCTTGATTTCCAAAGAGCCTTTAGCTAGTTTCAGAAAAGAGTAATCGCTTTCTAAATGAAGCAAGAGAGGAAACTATGATTTCCAAGATAGCCTTTGAGATTTTTTTTGTGAAATTATCTCAAATCATAAAGAATATGTTTTTAAAATAAGAGCTAATATCACATTTTTGGGAGTAGTATTGAGCACCGATATGGGGGAGAGTTTAGACAACTCACAGCCCCCAGAAACCATGTAGCCATCATGGGTAGAAAAGCTTATAATTTTTAGATGATTCCTTTAGTGCTTTTTAGCATAGACTAGTGGATCCATTTAGTAGTTCAGGTTCTATACCCTCGGAAAGGTATAGGACGGCCCTGCAACGTGAGGCAAAACGTTGTATCATCATAATAGCTCTTACGTGATGGTTGTCGGTTAGAGAAACTCCCACATAAGTAATTGTATTTTTAAATACACAGTTTATTTTATTTTTACATACATCTCAGAGTTATATATATCTTTGCATACACACAGAGTTGACATCACGTTTTCAAACAACTTTTCTTTATATTACACTTGTTTTAAACTGCTTTATATTGAAATGAGTTCGGTTATGTTGAGTTGAGTTGAGCCAGGTAAGTTCTTCAAATTCTTTTCTAGCATATATTGTGTTTAGCATTCCAACTCACATACTCGTACATTCAATGTACTGATGCCAGTTGGCCTGTATCTTATTATGATGCAGACACAGGTATATAGGATCGGCATTCAGTGCATTGTTGATTCAGTGAGCACTCCAGAGTCAGTTGGTGAGCCTCCTTGCATTCCGGATGACTCATTTTTATTGCTTTCAGTTATTTTATTAGTTAATTAGGATGTCGTGGGGTTTGTCCTGACATCCATCTCAATTGTTTTAGAGGCTTCATAGACAGTCATATGTTAGTTCTTTAGTATTTTCATTGTAATCTTATGTTAAGACTTGAGTTTGCCTTAATATCCAAGTTAAATGTTCCATTATAACATTCCAGTTTATTGCATAGACTTGTCTTTGTTGAATTAAGTCTTCCGCTGAGTAAGTAAGTCAGGCGAAGGTTTCGCTTGGGGCCAACAATGGTTCTTGAGTGCCAATCCTGCCAGGGTGTAGGCTCAGGGCGTGACAAACTTGATATCATAGCACAAAGTTCAAGAGTCCTAGGGAGTCTATGAAGCCATGTTTGTAGAGTCCTAGTTATCGGTGTGAAGCGTGCCACATATATAATTAGGATGCTGTAACATTTAGGAAATTCCTCACTTTTTTCATACTCATTTCGTGCGTTAGAGTTTTATCTCTAAAATTTTCTTTCTAACTCGTGCTTACGCGTAATTGATTGTGAGTTGGCCTATGTATGAGGTTTATGAGGCATTTCTTTTCCTCGTGAGCTAAGAGAAACGGAAGGGTTGCTGACATGAGGAGCATGATGAGTTTATTCGTTGTTGGGTTGCCTCGTCTGCCAAATAAGGAAAGTAAGGCAGCCATGCTAATAGGTGACATGGGCATATCAAGGCTGATGATCCATGTGCAACATGTTGAGAAAGACAAGCTAAGGGATAGATAAGGGTTTAAGAATAAGAGGGCTAAGCTATTAGGGCATGAGTCCGGGCAGTAAAAGAGCAATGTGAACCGATCTTCTTTCCAACATAGCAGAAAGGACCTGCTCCATCATCTGCTAGTGCACCTGCACCAAGGAACAAATGTGAGTACAATAGTCGAATTCTCAGAATTTCAGAGCTAGACCTGTGCATTCGCAAGGTACTATGGCACAAGGGGATACTATGACTCCTGCATGTGCTAAGTGTTGTAGGAGCCACTCAAGGGTGTGTCATGATGGCTCCACTGGTTGCTTCAAGTGTGGCCAGAACAGTCATTTTATTAAGAGTGTCTTAAGAACAGACGAGTAATGGTAATGGGGCAATAAAGCCTAGTCTTCTTCAGTTTCTCTCCACCAGACAGAGTTGCACCTATAGGGGCTACTTCTGGTACTGACGGAGGAACAAACCGCTTGTATGCTATCAAATAGTCACCAAGAGCAAGAGGATTCGCCAGATGTTGTCACTGGTATGATCCAAGTCTTTGACTTTACTGTTGCTATGAATTTATCTTTTGTAACTCCATATGTTGCTATGAATTTTGATGTTATTCCTGAGTAACTTAGTGAACCATTCAGTGTTTCTACACCTGTTGATGAGTCTATTCTAGCAAGAGAGAGAGTCTATTGTATTGTCCCATTTCATCAATCACAAGAGTACCATGGATAATTTAATTGAGTTAGACATGGTAGATTTTGTTGTCATTCTTGGTATGGACTGGCTTCATGCCTGTTATGCTCAGTTGATTGTAGAACTCGAGTTGTCATGTTCCATTTTCCAAATGACCCAGTCTTAGAGTAGAAAAGTAGTTCAGCAGTGCCTAAGGGTCGTTTCATTTCGTACCTTAAGGCAATGAAGTTGGTTTCTAAGGGGTGTCTATCACTTAGTCAAGTTAATGACTCGAGTGTTGAGATACCTTCTATTCAGACAATTTCAGTAGTAAAAGAGTTTTCAGAAGTCTTTCCAGATGATCTACCCGGAGTTTTCCTAAGAGAGATAGACTTTGGTATATAGAGATAGACTTTGGTATATATATTCTCCCAGATACTCATCCATATCTATTCTGCCATATAGAATGGCACCAGTAGAGTTGAAAGAGCTTAAAAAGCAGTTAAATGATCTCTTAGATAAGGATTTCGACCAAGTGTTCTCCTTGCGTCGCTCTGGTTTTATTTGTAGAAATAAAGATGGTTCCCTTAGGATGTGTATAGATTACCGTCAGTTGAACAAGGTTACCATCAAGAACAAATATCCTTTCCAAGGATTGATGATCTTTTGATTAACTTCAGGGGCACTTGTTTCTCTAAGATAGATCTCAGATCTGGCTACCATCAGTTAAGGGTAAGGGAATGTGATATTCCAAAGACAGCTTTCAGAACCCGTTATGGTCATTATGAGTTTTTGGTCATGTCCTTTGGTTTGACCAATGCGCCTGCAACATTCATGGACCTTATGAATAGGGTATTCAAACCTTATTTAGATATGTTTGTTATCGTCTTTATTGATGACATACTAATCTATTCAAGGAATGAAGAAGATCATGCTAGTCAACTCAGAATAGTTCTCCAAACTTTGAAAGATAGAGAGTTGTATGCCAAGTTCTCTTAAGTGGTTTTGTCGTTTGGCATTCTTAGGCCACATTGTGTTTGGAGAGGGAATTAAAGTTGATACTCAGAAGATTGAGGCAGTGCAGAATTGGCCTAGACCCACATCTCTAACTGATATTAGGAGTTTCTTGGGTTGGCTGGATATTATAGAAGGTTCGTAGAAGGGTTCTCATCTATTTCATCCCCTTTGACCAAGTTAACTCAGAAAAGTGAAGTTTCAATGGTCTGAAGCTTGTGAGAAAAGCTTTCAGGAATTGAAAAAGAGGTTGACTACTGCCCCAGTTTTGACCTTACCAGAAGGTACGCAAGGTTTGTTGTCTTGTGATGCTCTAGAGTTGGTTTGGGTTGTGTGTTAATGCAGAAAAAGTTATAGCTTATGCCTCCAGACAGTTGAAAGTTCATGAGAAGAATTACCCAACCCATGACTTAGAGTTGGCTGCCGTAGTATTTGCTTTGAAGATATGGCGTCATTATTTGTATGGTGTTCATGTTGATGTATTCACTGATCACAAGAGTCTTCAATATGTGTTCACTCAGAAAGAGCTTAATCTCAGACAAAGAGGTGGTTAGAATTACTCAAGGATTATGACATGAGTATTCTTTACC
>NW_026020274.1:5910685-6133399 GCF_900185275.1 Solanum verrucosum
TCCTAGTTCTACAATCAACTGAGGCATAACATGAATGTAACCAATCCATGCCTAGAATGACATCGAAGTCTACCATTTCTAACTCTACAAGATCTGCTGAGGTGACTTTCTGAGAGACTGTGACAGGGCAATTTCTGTATACCCGTCTAGCTATAACTGGGTCACCGACTGGAGTAGAGACTGAGAAGGGTTCTGAAAGAGTTTCTGGACTAACACTGAATTGGACTGCTATGTAAGGAGTTACAAAAGACAAAGTAGCCCCTGGATCTAACAATGCATAAACATCAAGATCAAAGACTCGTAACGTACCAGTGACTACATCAGGAGAATCTTCCTGATCTTGACGAGCCTGAAGAGCATAAAGCCTGTTTTGGCGCTGTCCGCCACCAGTACCAGAAGAGTTACCCTGCTGAGTCGGGCGACCTGCTGGTGCTGCTGAAGTTGTAGACTGAGCTCTACCATTATTTCCTCCTTGACCTTGTCTTGAAGGACAATCCTTCAATCTATGACCAGACTGACCACACCCAAAGCATCCTTCCTTACCTGCAAGGCACTCGCCCGGATGGTTCTTACTACATTTCGGGCAAGTTGGGTAGGTTTTGGTGCCTGAAACACTACCTTGAGACTTAGAGCCTGACGCCCTACCTTTCTGATCATTACGGAACCTGGGGGATGGAACACTAGCTGATGAAGGGGCTGGAGTCGAAGACTTCTGCTGAAAATGCGAGCGATTTCCACCACCCGATTTCTGTTGGGAATACTCGTAGTTACCTGTTCTTGCTTTCTTAGTCTGTTTCCCTAAGCTTATCACCCTCAACCTGCTGAGCATGAGTCATGAGCCTAGAGATGTTCATGTCTCCCAACAACATAGCATTTCTGTTTTCACTAAGTCTGACACTCCATAGAGAAACTTATTCATCTGAGCCCTGGAATCAGCAACCATGTGAGGAGCATACCTGGAGAGTTGGTTAAACTTGAGCCCATACTCTTGGACAGTCATGTTACCCTGCCTTAAGTTCATAAATTCCTGGGCCCTTGCTTCTCTCAACTCTATGGGGAAAAACCTGTCTAGAAAGGTTTCGCTGAAACATTCCCAAGTAATAGGAGCGCATCTGTACCCCTGTTCTCCTTCCACTGAGTATACCAGATATGAGCTACATCCTTAAGTTGGTAAGATGCTAACTCAACCCGATCATTCCCAGTGACCTGCATCACCTCAAAGATCTTCTTGATCTCATCCAAGAAATTCTGGGGATCTTCACCAGTCTGCGATCCTAAGAACTCTGGAGGATTCATCCTAACAAAGTCACGGACCCTTGCTGCTGCTGATCCACCATTTGCATTCACAGGAGCTTGAACCCGCTGATTGTTCTGGTTAGCGACACTCTGAGCCAACATCTGAATGGCATTCCTGAATTCAGCATTTGAACACTTCCTGATCTGGAACTGGAGGAGCTGCGTTTGCGTTCCTGGCATTCGCATTCCTGCATAAGCTCTACGAGGAGGCATGATCACTGAAACGTAGAACGTCGAGTTAGAATGGAATTAGATCATACCTTACGCACGATAAGAGTAACAAGAAAATGAAGATTTTTCCTAAGACACTTTGTAGCCTCCCTCTCATTAGATGTGGTGCGCACTACACACCCATGAAAAGGACTCTACCTAGTGCGGCTTTTCAGACATCCTAGGACACTTAAACCTAATGCTCTGATACCAAGTTTGTCACGCCCCGAGCTACCCCCGAGACGCGGACACGGGACCTAGGACCACAAGTGATCCCAAGCTAACCCTGCTGGCATGATCATGAGCATACTAAAGATAATAAACTGATGCGGAAGCTAATTCATAAATAAATCTGAAAAGATGGGGAATACCCATATACTATAACTGAATATATCAAATCTGAGAGTTTAATACAAAAGAAATATCAAACTCAAATACTAAGCTGAATCTAACTATGTCTGAAATAAGCCTCTAAACTGACTAGAAATGTTGGGACATGCCCCAACTAGATCTAGCAAAACTGAAACTAAAGACTAAAAGCGATAAAGATAAACATGTCATAGTCCTCGAAGAATGAGGACTCACCACTGATTTGCTGAACTGAAGATCGGGAACGATCTAAGCGTGATCTGGATGCTGAGAACCTGAACCTACATCACGAGAAGATGTAGCGCACGTATGCGTCAGTACTTGAAAGGTACTGAGCATGCAGGATAGAGTAAAGCTGAAATATAACTGAACAAAGCAATAAAGCAATGAAATAATCTGAACATGATATAGATACTGAATACTGAGCTAACTGAATGCAATGACCAATTTATAACATGCTGAACTGAATACTGAATGAACTGTAAATGTGGTCAATGCAATAGAGTCTGACTGAACTGTGGGAGCTACTAATAACCGACATAAAACCACATGAGCTAAATGTGGAGTCCGATGTATACGCCCCATCGAGAGGACCCAATATACCCTGCCAGAGGTATAGAGGCATGCTGGCGTGATCACTAAACTGATGTTGCCCACAGAGGGGACTTACACCTACGTGGCTCGTAGTTCTGGGACTATATGGGTACGCTGAAACCCTAGTCCAACTCGGTATTATGCTACTCCCAATGAATTAAGTGGTTAACTGGTTATGACTGAATTTCTGTAAATACTGGATAGCTCGAAACTGAACATGCAAACTGAGAATGCAACAATTAATCTGATAATGATGCATTCATAAACTGAGGCATGTAAAACTGAATACTGAAATATCTGACCTAGCATGTGTAATTCAAGAACTAAAGAAATACATAGCTAGGGTTCTGAAATTCATGCGATAAACTGAGCAATAACATGATAATCTGATTTGGAACATTTAAATAACTAATTCATGATGATCTGTTAAATTCTAGAAACCCTAGGTCTGTTCATAATCATGGAATCAAGAATCTGACTGAATTCTAGGGACCTAATGGGCGAAAGGAACCCACTAGTGAAATCCCACATACCTGGTGACGAATTCCACGGAGAAATCTTTCGATTTCGGGGCTGGAACTGAAGGAAACCTTGCTGCGTTCTTGAACTAGGGTTCTTGACCTTTTTTCCTCTCTTGCTTCTAATTTTCTAAGTTTTGATTAATGATTTGACTTAGGTAAGTTCTAGTTATGTTTCTAGGCTTAAACTGATTAAAACCTCATGATTTAGGGTCTAAACGACGTATCTTAGGGGTTAAACGAAATAGGAAAAGACCAAAAGACCCCTGAATTAGCTGCTGTCGGAGTGACTGACGGATGGACTGACGGGCCGTCATCAATCGACGGTCCGTCGATTGGGTCCGTAGGTCGAGTCTGCCCGACAGGGCTTCACTAAAACGGGCATAACTTTTTACTCGGAGGTCGGAATTTAGCAAACTCGTGGCGTTGGAAATAATTCAATTATCTATCTAACCATAGGTCATGGGACACATAATTCATTTTTTAAAGTTATGACCATCTGAAGTTGACCCATCAAATTTTCAGCTAACTGGCTGACCTCATCTACGGTCAGACCTACGGACCGTGGATCGATTGACGGTCCGTGCTGGTCGATCGTAGTTTATGTCAGAGGCTGGGTAAAGGAGGTCTTGATCCACGGACATAGACCACGGACCGTGTCTGATCTACGGACCGTGGGTCTGTCCGTGAGTCGAGACTTAGCCATTTTTCTGAGCTTGGCAGGGGAGGATTGCAGTGGTGAAACCACGGACCACCAGCACGGGCCGTGGTCTGACCTACGGTCCGTGGATGGCAACCGTGGGTTTAACCTGTAACTTTCTCAAAATCTACATTTTTGGCCTGATTCGAATACGGCGTGTTACAAAATATTTTCACATTTAAGATGAGAGGAAACTGGAGATTTCCGAAAGAGTTTTGAACAGCAAAAGGGAACATTGGTTCCCAAGAGAGCTTTTTAAGCAAGTTTTAGCAATTATCTCAAACCAGAGAAGAATTTGTTTTAAAACATATGAGCTAAATATATTTTTGGGAGTAGTATTGAGCACCGATATGGAGACGTGAGTTCATATTAACTCAAGCCCCCATAAACCATGTAGCCATCATGGGCAGAAAAAAGGATCATACTTTTTAGATGATTCCTTAGTGCTTTTTAGCATAGACTAGTGGATCCACTTAATAGTTCAGGTTCTATACCGATGGCAAGGTATAGGACGGTCCTTGGCAACATGAGGTAAAAACGTTGAAACCATCACTTAGGCTCATAGTGATGGTTGTCGGTTAGAGAATCTCCCACAGAAGTTTTATTACTTTCTAAATGAGTAAAGTTAAGTTTGTTATTGCTTTATCTTTAACGAACTAAGATTGTTTTCAGTTGTTTTAGCTGCTTTATATATATATCACATGTGATTTATTGCTTTATATTGAGTTGAGTATCTATGAGTTGAGAAGAGCTAGGTAGGTGTTTCTTTCATAATCTCTTTCGAGCCTATATTTGTTAGCATTCCAACTCGCATACTTGTACTTTTAATGTACTGATGCTAGTTGACCTGCATCTTATTATGATGCAGACGCAGGTAACCAGGATCAGCATCCAGTGCCTCATTGATCCAACTTGAATAATCAGAGTCTGTTGGTGAGCCTCCTTGCATTCCGGAGGACTCCCTTATTTTGCTTTCTAGTCTTTCAGATGTTAGGATGATCGGGGGTCCTGTCCCAACATCCCTCTTTGTTTTAGATGCTTCATAGACAGTTAGTAGTTCAGTAGTCTTTGCATTTTCATTCTTATGTTAAAGACTTGGGTTGCCACTTTTGGCCAAGTTGAATGTTTAATCTTTAAAACACTCTCAGTTATTTTATTATTCAGTTCAGTTAAGTTCATTGATCATTATGTATATAAATATTGTCTTCCGCTGAGTTAAGTAAGCCAGTCAAAGGGTTCGCTTGGGGGCCAACAATGATCTTCGAGTTCCAGTCCCGCCTAAGGTGTAGGCTCGAGGCGCGACAACATAATATCCTATTTTGTATACATTCAATTTGAAGAGATATCAATTTATATGAATTCATATTTCACAATAGCATTTTCATATTTAAAATGTATTCTCCTCTATCAATTTGTATACCCATAACATTTTGTGCCGCCATTTGAGAGATCCTCTATTGTAGTGACAATAAATTTTGAACAAATCAGTTTTTTGGATCGTTGGTAGTAAAATCTTCAAAATCAAAATCATTATTCCAACTGTTCGATAGGATTCTTAGAATTATCTCTCTTACTCATTAGATTTAGAACAAAAATCACATAAAATAAAATAGGTTACTCCCAAAAGAAAGATATAAAATATCCGAACCGTGGATATTTTTAAAGAAAAAAACAGTGGAATGAATATTCAATTTATTCATATGAGATTTAATTTCCCCAATAAGAGAAAATCATTGTGTAACGGATATCTAATGAAATAAATATTTTAGAAAAAAAGAAGCACAATTGAAGAATTGTGGGATTCAGTTTCCCAATAAGAGATAATTATGGTGTAATGGATATCTAACGGAAGATATTTTTTAGGGAAAAATAAAAAGAAATATACGGTTGAAGATATAGAGAAAGAATGAACAATAAAGTAATAATTTTTCTTTTTCAAAAAATAAATGGACATGTCTAGGAAATAGAGAGAGAAAATAAAACAAAAATCACTTTTCAAGAAAAATAAAGTAGCTATTGAATGCCAAATAAATATGGATAAGTATATTTATGATCTATTTGGGTATAATAACTATTAACTTTTTCTTGAATAATTTTTTTTTCTTTTATTTCATATTTAGAAATTTATAACTTGTTTTCCAAATCACTTTTAAATTTTGACTGGTGAATTTTTTATTTTTTTTTATTCTGAAGTTTTAATTTTTATGAAATATCTCTATCTTTTATATCAACCATCAATGACGAAATGAATTGACAATGTGCTTTGTCTTCTCAGTCAACTAATCGAAATATCTTATAGAATAACTAGTTATTAGTATTGTTTTTTTTTGTACTAATGAATTTTTGTAATATTATTTAAAATTTGACAAAGTGTAAAAACATATAGTATCTCGTATATGAGGTCCAACTACGACGTTACGTGACTATTCAATTTGTTATGGTACTTTTTTAGAGCAAATTTGATTATTTCTTTCAGATAAATTAGCCAAGTTGAATGATATTAGTAGTTTCTAAAAATTGTGGGATATATATAAATCATATTTCATGTTTTCTAGGAAAAATACATTTTAACATGAATATTATTTCAAATATTCTTTACGAAAAAAAAAAACCAAACATAACTCTATCTTCAACTTCAACCCTAATAATTCCAAATAAAGTGAGAAAAATACTATGGCCAAACACCTTAATCTTCAATCTCACCATATCTTTGGAGTGAATTTTCTTGGATAACTTCTTGCTGCATGCCATCATCACAACTTGTCATGTCTTTTTTTTATGATATACTTTTTAAGTATTTTAAATTATTAATTATTTTAACATATAGTGCTTTTATGTTTATTTTAAAATATATAATATTATCTCTTTACATATGTTGCGTATGTATGTCACATCGTATAATACATAATTTAGAAAATAATTCAAAAAGGATTTGAACTATGCAAAATTTCTTAGACAAGAAAAAAAGAAGAAGAGAGAACACCTCAAGTGCAGTACCACATGGCAAAGATCAACTCGAGCACCCCTAATCCTGCTGTTAATACGCTCAAGACTTTCAAGTATCTCTGTTTCTTCCAGGTTTTGTAATCAGGCAATCAACAATAGGTATGTTTTTAATTACTCAAAGTATTCTATTCTTCAAAGAATCAATTTTTTGCAATTTCTCTTCTTTTTTTCATTCTCTTTCTAGCATGCATGAAGGAATTTGAAAAAAGGAACATTTTGTTTTCCAGTTTCCCCAAATTTTTGTCCTTTGGCAGAAAAGAGTGATGAGTGTAAAAGTTACAGAAACTTGGAAGAGGTTCGAAAATGAGACCAACACTTATTCTCTTCTATTCCTTGTAACTCATACACTCATCTCTCATTTTTTGCCGAAGTAAATTTTTTTTGAGGAAGATGAAAAACAAGAAGTTTCTTTTATTGGATGCCTTCATGCATACACTAGAAGGAGAATAAAACAGAAGAGATGAAGTTGCAAAAACTCAAATCTTTGAAGAATAGAACACTTTAGATAATTAAGAACTGTCACGACCCAAACCGTCGTGAGTGGCACCCACACTAACCCTCTAGGGGGAGAACCAAAACTACAGCCCAACTAATCAACTTAACCCAAGTAATACACATTTAAAGCTACGGAAACCGGTTTAAATGACAATAAAAATGCGGAGTTCCCATAAACTCCAAAGGTTTAAACAATTATCAAACCAAACTAATATGGAAGAACAACCCCCTAGAACTTGAAAGTCAATGTACCAAAACTCTAACAAGATTCATAAGTCTAAACAACAAAATCATCTAAAGAACTAGTCTAAGTTCGAATAGGATGGACTAAGCAAAAAGAGAACTCAAGGCAGCCTGGAAGAACTAGCTCACCCTTGAATTCGAATCGGAGATCACTTATATTCTAAGCGAGGTTTGTCAATAGCCGCCGGAAGATGCCCTGTACTCAACAAAAATAAGAGCATGTGCAGTATCATTACACAACCACCGTGTACTGGTAGGATCATGTGGCTATCCCACTAAGTGTAACATACATTAGTCAATACAACAATATAATCACATGCACATATCGAACATATACAATATCATCAACATATACGAACAATGAACAACTTCACGATTCTCACATATCACAATTATATCAATTTAGAGCAACATACCGTCTTCCAATATCAATCATCATTAGATATGAACGAAGTCATCACAAGTAGATACATAACACAATTCAATGGTGCTCTCACGGAACCCAATTCAATGGTCCTCTCATGGAACACGAACACAAACCCAAACCCAAACTGTTACCGGTTCGTGGTACCCGATCCAAGTTAGTGTGCTGGAATGTGGAAGCCGATCCCATATTTATGCTGGAACGTGGCAACCATCCCAGTTAGTTATGTCGAAACGTGGCAACCGATCACAGTTAGTGTGTCGGATCGTAACACTCGCCCATTCAACAAACCACAATCACAATCACAATGTATATTCTCACAATCATACAACAAGAAATGATTCATGGAATACATTTATTCAATTATCCTCATTTACAACAAGTGTGATCAATAATGCAACATTCGCATACATACATGTATCATAATGAAGCAAGAACTAACATGCATCTCACAATCATAGAATCACAACCATCACCCCCTCGAATCGAAGCTTGAATCTCCTAAGGCAGTTGAATCTTCCCTTTCTGGATTCTTCCCGCTTGTTCTAGGTGTACAAATAATTAATTTATGCAAGGATCAACAATCAAAGGTCTAAGTATACCGATTATAACAAACCCAATAACCCTAGACCAAACCTAAGATCCTAATACCCAATTAGGGCTGTTTCCACCATATATTCTAGATCAAAACCCTCCCCCATCAATATTCACCCATTCTATTACGTTCTACGGATCGAAAAATAGATTCGGGGAGTGAAAAACTTACGTTTAGCCTCAAGAATTGTGAAAAATAAGTAGGAGTCACCTGGGGTTCGTTCTTTAGCTCTAAAAGTCGAAAAGTGCATAATACGATCGTTTAGTGGTTTATTAATGAGCTTAAGTAGCGTCCCCGCCATAGCGACAAAAACCCTGCCAAGGCGGCTTGCAAGAACCAGTGAGCTACTTAAGCCACTTTAGTGCAAACCAGAAGGACTGGAGTTGTTGGATGTTGTTCAGTCCTGCTATAACTTAACAACCAAAAAGCTATGAGCTAACTTTCCATTTGACGGCAAAGAGCAATCAGCCCTGTGAAAGTCACATCTTTGATGAGCTCTTTAAGGAATTCCAAAATCCCCATTTTACAACACCATCATCCCATGACACTCAAAAAAACACCCGGTCACGCTAAGATCAGTTTCGAGAGTTCTACTCACCCAAATTCAATTTCGTAAAGTCATACAAAATCCTTAACGTCTTAACTATCCACTCATGTAATCAAATTCATCAATAGATCTCTCATTTATTACAAGATTTCCCTAGACCCCACTGACTCCGATTTCGTCCAAGTCTGGACAAGGTTGGGAAAATCCAAATACTATGAAAAGTTTTTCTGGCCCCAATTCTTTCCCTATTGGCTTTTCCGTAACAATGCAATCAGGTCGTTACAATAGATACCAATTTACCGATCACTCGTCCCTGAGTGATCAACTAGGGAAGACTGGCTAAAGTAGGGGTATGGTAGTACTTGAATCGTCGAATTACTGGGGATACTTGCCTTACATTCCCTTCTTACTGAATCTAATTACCCCCGAAGGGTTTCACATCTCCAATCTCAAAACAACCAATTGAATACCTAAACATTCTCCATTACAATGACTCAATGAAGTCATCTTAACACTCGAGTGATAAATATTGATGTATGTAAACTTAACTAATCAATAAAACGATTCCAAACGACCACCAAAGTTGATCGTACACACGTTTGCCACATGTTGTCAAGGATCTTAACATAATCATCTGGATGTATCCTTTAGCACTTAAGCATGATAAAATTCCAAGTCAATACTCGCTACAAATAGAAGTGAACCTGAATCAACCAACACACACTCATAATACCCAAATAATCATAGTTCTTAAAAATATCTCCATTCCACAACATAAATTCCCATGAGCTTAAGTTATAACAAATTTGATCTTTAGAAATCAGATACTAATCGATAGATATGTCCAAGCATACAACCCCTCCAACAACACTATTGAAATGCTAGATTTAGTAATGGTATATTACCTCTTAAGAATAGTAGAATTGGACCCAAAGATCCCTACATTCAACCACACATAATCGATACATGACCTCAACGACTAGAGGAAAATTGAGATTGCCGGATAACCACAAATACGCATGGTAGCTCTTCTATAAATTCTCATAAGCAAGGTGGTACATGTAGACCCACTAAAATACTTTAACAACTCCAAGACAACACCAATTATGTCATTTGATGTAACCAAATCTTCCCAATCTTCCCACTCAACCAAGAGAACATCGCAGGATTCAGTAGCCCTAATCCACCACTAGGGATCACCCACAAAAGTGAAAACACATGAGAGCATAGCTAGTGAATTATACTCACAATACTAACAACCATCAGAAACACTTCGACCATTTACCTTATTATAAACCAACACTTCTAAATGAAACCTTTTTTAGGTACTTTAACAATCAATAGTAGTAAACTTACGGCTCAACCCAGTTGTATGTCCTTTCAAATACTCAATACAAGATACAATTGATCATTTCTCACCTTGCCAAATCATACCTTGACAAAATACATCACCACAATTATAGACTCACAATGAAAAATCCGAATTGTAATTTCCAACATATAACACAATCCCTTTCTCTATCAACATTAGCTTGTACCTTGAAGATTTTTATGAATTCATGGATCTCAATTTATCATTGATCGCATCTCCATCGATCTTACCATATTTTGCTAAAATTTCAATCATACTCATTACTAGACTCATAAACAAAACCAAGCACTTGTCATCACACTCAAGCTAATGTCCGCATAGTCCTTTCTCAAGTCTTTTTCGATAGTTTTTTACACATATGATGGGCTTGTGACACTATTACCATAGCCACAACAAAACGAATGAAATCACGTGTCTTTGAACCCAATTACCTACCTTTCTGAAGATATCCCTTTAGCCTTTGTAATCAAATAAAATATTCTTGCTCTCGCCTCTCTCTAAATGTTTTACTATATCCCACTATATTTTCCTTCATTATAACTCTAGCTCTTTAACATTCTATTTGAGTGGAGTCCCACCCTCTCTTAAAACTTTCCATACAACCATGTTACTCACCAATTATTAGAAAACCACGACCTTGGATACTCGCAAGTCGTAATTACTATACAAATTTCGCTTAACCACCAATCTCATTATATAGTTGCATCCCATCACCATCCATCACGAACTCATACCACCATTACACTCGGTTAGCCCTGGCTAATGCTACGAAGTTAACCTTTTCATCGACATGACACCTCAAACTCAGATATACCCATCAAATTCAAAGGGTTAACCCAAATTTATACACATTTACTTACTAAACTATTCAATTACCTTCAACCAAGTATACTTAATGGGACTTTCTTTATCCATAAGCTTGTCATTTTTGTATCAATCTTTTCATTTATGACTTAAGATAAAATCACCAGTCCTCATACTACCCTCCTTCTTCTAAACAAACAAGACATGAGCACTCCACGGGGAAGCACTAGGATGGATGAAATCTTTATCAAGAAGCCCTTGGATTTGAGCTTTAGGCTCTCTCAATTCTGACACCACCGTAATAGACTCAATAGAGGGGGATTCGACCTCAACATCCCGAATATGAGCCAATTACGCCAAACAATCCTGCCCTACTGGTTTCCTACCCTGAATGGAGGATATGATCTTAGCTAGCTTAGGCTTGTACACCCCTTCCCACTATAATCTTTCCCAATCGGGGATCTCTAGATTTACCGACTTAGTATTACAATTAAGTTTGGTATAATAGGGGGACAATCAAGTCATGCCTAAGGCTATATCAAGTCAGTCCTATCCAACATAACCAAGTCAACCCAAAACTGAAAATCCATCACCACAATAGGACAACATGATACACATATGTGACTATGACTGACTCTTCAACTGGGGTAGAAACATGGATGGGGGCATCAAGTATATCACAAACCACATCAAATCCCAAGGCAACTGAACAAACACGTACGAATAAGTAGAACCCAGATCACACAAATAATAGTCATTCGGGCACAGACAAGAGTAGCACTAGTGACCGCTGCATCACACACCTCAAACTCAGTCTTGCCGGGAAAAGCATATAGCTGAGCCCTATCGTCTTGCGGGCAACCTCCTAATATGCCCAGGTTCTCCACAATTTTAACACACCTTATAACTTATATTCAATTGCTGAATACTGAATTAGATCATGGGGGATAGTTCAGGTACGATTCGGGGTCCATAATTGTGACTATGAAAAACAGGAGAGATAGGGCTGAGGTTCTGTCTAGCCCTGTCCCACTCTAGCAGGAGCAATCCTACACTGGCGATCTAGCCTTGGCGGGAAAATCCTACCCTAGCGGCCATAACGAAAACAGAATCCCTGCCAATAATTTTTCTGGGTTCTTTTCTTTCCCAATTTCCCCCAAAGGTTCTATAACACAAGCATTTTTAGAGAAAAACCCTTTAGCTAGGACAATCATTGTCTACCCCCCAGTTAACCCAACGAAGTACGCATTTAGAATCATTTTACATCATTTCAACACTACCACACACATATCCTTAGGATACACCTAGACTCTCACACGGTTATCAGTTGGTCGCAACGCACGCCTAAATTTCTCGCTGATGAACCACATCGTAATCTATCTAAACCCTTGCACCTAATCTCGTGATGACTTTCTTTTCACAACAAGTTCCACGACACTCAAACGGTTACAACTGGAACAATTTCAACATTTAGGCCAGCACATTGCACATATCAACATTCAGACAAGCCATACTAGGCACATAATCATATCAAAGCATACAAGTAATACACCCTTCACATTGATAGTTAATTTCCGACCACTAGAAACACACATTCACCGTTCCAAGTTACAACTCACAGACAAGTCTAATTTCTTAATTAGTTCGTTCCATAAACGACCATCAACCATGCCTTATACGATCCCTAAGGCCAGATACCAATTGGAACCTTCTCAATTCCAATTAACTTATTTGTGTTTCTTCAGTCGTGACTACAACATCTAGTTCACTTTGTTGAGATACCAATTGAAATCGGGAGATGCCAATTGGACTCAACTCATACCACAAGTGACAATATTAGCTAGCGAGCCCCACAAAACTGCTAATTTCAATCATAGAACTTGGCGAATCCAATTCTTAATCGCATCAATATTTAATTGATGGTAACCAGACCTTTAATAAATCTTTGAGAAAACTGATGCACCTTGCAATTGGTCAAAAAGGTCATTTATCTGAGGCAATGGATACTTGTTCTGAATAGTGACCCTATTCCACTATCGATAGTCTATGCACATCCTTTCTTGCTAGTGATGTTGTTACCACTTTTGTTGCTCTAGTTCGGACCATAGAGTGAAGAAGGAAAGATACCAATTTGTATCACTCAAATACCAATTGGATTCAAGTCATAGCACAAATGAAGAGAAAGAAGTGAGTTTTCCCTTAAATCCTATGGCCTCTCGAAGAAAAGTACGGACGTCATCGTACCGTTCCGCAAGACTCTACTAGACTCATTTTGGTACAATGAGATCAACGAAATTAGGGCTCCGATACCAACTTTGTCAAAACCCAGACCATCGTGAGTGGCAACCACACTAACCCTCTGGTGGGAGAACCAAAACTACAGCCCAACTATTCAACTTAACCCAAGTAATACACATTTAAAGCTATAGAAACAAGTTTAAATGATAATAAAAATGCCGAGTTCCCATGAATTCCAAAGGTTTAAACAATTATCTAACCAAACTAATGCGGAAGAACAACCCCTAGAACCTAAAAGTCAATGTACCAAAACCCTAACAAGATTCATAAGTCTAAACAAGAAAATCATCTAAAGAACTAGTCTAAGTTTGTATATGATGGACTAAACAAAAAGAGAACTCAAGGCAGCCTGGAAGAACTGGCTCACCCTTGAATTCAAATCGGCGATCACTGATCTTCTAAGCTAGGTCTGTCAATAGCTGCCGGAATATGCCCTGTACTCAACAAAAATAAGAGTAAGTGCGTTATCAGTACACAACCACCGTGTACTGGTAAGATCACACGGCTATCCCACTAAGTGTAACATACATTAGTCAATACAACAATATAATCAAATGCACATATCGAACATATACAATATCATCAACATATACGAATAATGAACAACTGCACTAGTCTCACATATCACAGTTATATCAATTTAGAGCAACATACCGTCTTCCAATATCAATCATCATTAGATATGAACGAACTCATCACAAGTAGATACACAACACAATTCAATGGTCCTCTCACGGAACCCAATTCAATGGTCTTCTCATGGAACCCAAACCCAAACTATTAACATACCGGTTCATGGTACCCGATCTAAGTTAGTGTGCCGGAACGTGGCAGCCGATCCCATATTTTTTCCTAAACGTGGCAACCGATCCAAGTTAGTTATACCGAAATGTGGTAATCCATCCCATTTAGTGTGTCGGATCGTGACATCTGCTCATTCAACAAACCACAATCACAATCACAATGTATATTCTCACAATCATACAACAAGAGGTGATTCATGACATACAATTATTCAATTATCCTCATTTACAACAAGTGTGATCAATAATGCAACATTTGCATACATACATGTATCATAATAAAGCAAAAAATAAACATACATCACACAATCATTGAATCACAACCATCACCTACCTCGAATCCAAGCTTAAATCCCCTAAGGCAGTTGAATCTTAACTTTCCTGATTCTTCCCTCTTGTTCTAGGTCTACAAACAATTAATATACACAAGGATCAATAATTAAAGGTCTAATTATCTGGATTATAACAAATCCAATAACCCTAGACCAAACCCAACATCCTAATACCCAATTAGAGTTATTTCCACCATAGATTCTAGATCAAAACCCTCCCCCATTAATATTCACCCATTTTATTACGTTCTATGAATTGAAAAATGGATTCAGGGAGTGAAAAGCTTACCTTTAGCCTCAAGAATGGTGAAAAATGAGTAGGAGTCGCCTAGGGTTAGTTCTTTAGCTCTAAAAGTCAAAAATTGCATAATAAGGTCGTTTAGGGGTTCATTAACGAGCTTAAGTCACATCGAGCCCGCCACAGCCTCCCTGACCCCGCCAAGGTGGCTTGCATGAACCAGTGAGCTCTTTAAAGAATTCCAAAATCACCATTTGACAACACCATCATCCCAAGACACTCAAAAAATACTTGTTCATGCTAAGATCAGTTTTGAGAGTTCTACTCACCCAAATTCATTTCCGTAAACTCGTACAGGATCTTTAATGTCTTATCTATTCACTCATGTAATCATATCCATTAATAGATCTCTTATTTGTTACCATATTTCCCTAGACCCACTGACTCCGATTTTGTCCAAATCTGGACAAGGTTGGGAATATCCAATACTACGAAAAGTTTTTCTAGCCCCTATTCTTTCCCTATTGGATTTTCCCTAACGACAGAATCAAGTCGTTACAAGAAGTTACCTAATTGTAGCCAGGCGAAGAGGTTGCCCGTCAAGACAACAGGGCTCAATTATATGCTTTTTTGGGGAAGACCGAGTTTGAGGTGTGTGATGCAGTGTTCACTAGTGTTGCTCTTGTCTTTGCCCGGATGGCTATTGTTTTGTGTGGTATGGGTTCTACTTAGTCGTACGTGTTATTTCAATTGCCTTGGGATTTGATGTGGTTTGTGATATACTTGATACCCTCATCCATGTTTCTACCCCAGTTGAAGAGTTAGTCATAGTCACCCTTGTATATCGTGTTGTCCTGTTGTGTTTATGGATTTTCAGATTTGGGTTGATTTGGTTATGCTGGATATGACTGACTTGATATAATCTTAGGCATGAATTGGTTGGCCCCCTATTATATCAGGCTTAATGTTTATACTAAGTTGGTAACTCTAGAGATCTCCGGCAGGGAAATATTAGAATGGGAAGGGGTGTACAAGCCTACGCTAGCTAAGATCATATCCTCCATCTGGGCTAGGAAATTGGTAGGGCAGGGTTATTTGGCTTATTTGGCTCATGTTTGAGAGGTTGAGGTTGAGTCCCCCTCTATTGAGTTTGTTCCTGTGGTGTCTGAGTTTAAGAAAGTGTTTTCTACTGATTCACTTGGTATGCCCCTGGATAGAATATAGATTCTTGCATTGACTTTGAAATTGGCACTCACCCCATTTCCATCCCTCCGTATCGTATAGATCCAACAGAATTAAGAGATCTTAAGACTCAAATCCAAAAGCTTCTTGATAAAGGGTTCATCCGTCCTATTGTTTCCAAGTGGGGTGCTCTTGTCTTGTTTGTTAAGAAGAAGGGGGGTAGTATGAGGACTGACAATTTTATCTTAATCTATAAGGGAGTAGATTCATACCAGAATGACAAGATTATGGATAAAGAAAGTTCCATAGAGTATATTTGGATGAAAGAAATTGAAGATTTTAGTAAGAAAGTGTGTACTAAGATTAGGTTAGTCCTTTAAATTTGATGAGTATACCTGAGTTTGAGGTGTCATGTTGATGAAATGCTGGCTTCATAGTGATAGTCAGGGCTAACTGAGCGTAATGGTAATAAGAGTTCACGATGAATTGTGATGGGATGCAACTATATAATGAGATTGTTGATTAAGCAAATTTTGCATAGTAATTACGACTTGTGAGTATCTAAGGTTGTGGTTTTCTAATATTTGGTGAGTAACGTGGTTGTATGGAATGTTTTAAAAGATGGTAGGACACCATTCGAATAGAAAGTAAAGTGCTAGAGTCATAATGAAAAAAATGGTGGGATGTAATACAACCTTTAGAGAGAGGCTAGAGCAAGAATATTTTATTATGATTCTTAAAGCTAAAGAGTTATCTTTAGAGAAGCAGATAATTGGGTTCAGAGATGCGTGATTTCATTTGTTTTGCTGTGGCTATGGTAATAGTGTCACAAGTGTGTCGAATTGGTTAAAAACTATCGAAAAAGACTAGAGAAAGGGATTATGTTATATGGTGGAAATTACAATCCAGATTTTTCATTGTGAGTCTACATTCGTGGTGATGTATTTTGTCAAGGTATGAATTGGCAAGGTGAGAAATGATCAATTGTATCCGGTATTGAGCATTTGAAAGAACTTACACCTGGGGTGAGTTGTAAGTACTACTATTAATTGTTAAGTATCTAAGAAAGGTTAAAAAGTGTTTTTTATGATAAGGTAAATGGTCGGAGTGTTTATGATGGTTGTTAGTATTGTGAGTATGATTCACTAGCTATGCTCTAGTGTCTTTTCACTTTTGTGGGTGGATCCCTAGTGGTGGATTAGGGGTACCAAATCCTGCGATGTTCTCTTGGTTGAGGGGGAAAATTTGGTTATTTCGAATGACATAATTGGTGTTGTCTTGGAGTTGTGAAAGTATTGTAGTGGTTCTACATGTACCACCTTGCTTTTGAGAATTTATAAGAGAGCTACCATGCGTATCTGTGGTTGTCTGGCAATCTTAATATTCCTCTAGTTGTCGAGGTCATGTATCGATTATGTGTGGTTGAATGTGGGGATCATTGGGTCCAATTCTATTGTTCTTAAGAGGTAATCTACAATTACTAAATCTAGCATTTCAATAGTGTTGTTGGAGGGGTTGTATGCTTGGACATATCCCTCGATGACTATATGATTTCTAAAGATCAAATTTGTAATAACTTAAGCTCGTGGGAATTTATGTTGTGGGATGGAGATATTATTAAGAACTATGATTGCTTGGGTATTATGAGTGTGTGTTGATTGTTTCAGGTCCACCTCTAATTGTAGCGAGTAATGATTTAGAATTTTATCATGGTTATGTGAGAAAAGATTTGTTCTGATGTTTGTGTAAAGATCCTTGATAACATGTGGCAGAGGTGTGTACGATCAACTTTGGTTGTTGTTGGGAATCGTTTTGTTGTAAGTTAAGTTTACATACAACAATATTTATCACTCGAGTGTTGAGATAACTTCATTGAGGCATTGTAAGGGAGGATGTGTAGGTATTCAATTTTGTTGGTTTGAGGATGGAGATGTGAAACCCTTAAGGGGTAATGAGATTCAGTAAGAAGGACAAGTGATACAAGTATCCCCAGTAATTCGACGATTTAGATAATATTCTACCCTTACATTAGCCAGTCTTTCCTAAGTTGATCACTCGGGGACGAGGGATGGGTAAATTGGTATTTACTGTAACGACCTGATTTCCGTCGTTATGGAAAAGCCAATGGGGAAAGAATTGGGGCCAGAAAAACTTTTTCGTAGTAACTTGGAATTTCCCACCCTAGTCCAGATTTGGACCAATCGGAGCTAGTAAGGTGTAGGGAAATATGGTAACAAATGATAGATCTATTAATGAATTCGATTACATGAGTGGATAGTTAAGACGTTAAGGATCCCTTATGACTTTATGGAATTGAATTCGGGTGAGTAGTACTCCCAGAATTGATCTTAGTGTTGGGGTATTTTTCTGAGCGTCGTTGGTTAGAGGTGTGTTGTGAAATGGGAATTTTAGAATTCTCAAAAGAGCTCTCTATTTTGTTCTAGCCGCTTTGGCACTGGAATTCACCTCTCTGGCGGGGCCGCTACAGCGGGGTGAGGGCCATTGTGGTGGGCTCGACATGACTTAAGGTCGTTAATAAACCCTTAAACAACCTTATTATGCACTTTTCAACTTTTAGAGTTAAAGAACGAACCCCAGGCGACTCCTACTCGGTTTTCACCATTCTTGAGGCTAAAGGTAAGCTTTTCACTCTTTGAATCCATTTTTCGATCCGTAGTGTAACATCTCACAATTTGAAATAATTATAAAGAAGCTAATAATTGGAAATAGTCATTTTTGGAAAGAATGAAAATCTGGAAATTTTGTTAAGTTAGAATGAGTTGAGTTTTGGTCAACTTCAAATGGTCATAACTTATAGCTCAAGATGAGTTAGGTGTACTTCCAGATATGGTAGGAAATCTCTTGGAATGATCTTTCCAACGTCGCTGAGTTTAAGCGATTCCAAGTTCTTATGAGTGAGTTATGCCCTTTGGAAGTTGCGTTGTTCGAATAAGGAAAGTCTAAAACCATATTTTAGAAGGGTAGTTTGTTTTTTTCCTTACTCAACTTAATTAATTCATTTTTAGGAGTTTAATTGGGGTAAAGTCAGATTTTAGTCAGTTTAGAAAAACTAAATTTCATGCTAGGGCTTGGAAAAAGGAGAAAAAAGGAGAAAGGAGAAGAGAAAGCAAGATTCGTCAAGATCGTCGAGTTTAACTTGTGGATTTATTCAAGGGGTAATCCCTACGAGGTATGTGAGATCACTTATCATTGTGTTAGTTCACCAGCACAGCAATCATGATTCAATTCAGCGAAATATGTTTGATTTGAAAGTAAATCCTTTGAGTTGTTGATGAAATTCATTTGAATTCTTGTGGGTTGTTTTGTTGAAGTTTCTTGCGCTTTGATTCATATTTCCGGAAGTAATATTAGCTTGAATCTAGTATATATTGAGGGTATAAATGATTCTAATTGTTTGGCGAAACAACCATTGAAGTTTAGAGGGTTTAGAGATGAAAAACGAGCAAGAAAAGTCGGAGTTCACCTGGGCAGGGGATTGGGGAGTCACACCTCTCAGAGTCCCATGAGAGGCTCTTTGAACTTTGATCTCTGGGGTGCCGCGCCAGCCAGAGCACCCCAAGTCATTCTCTGAACTTTGAGGGCTGGCGCCCCGCGCCTCTCAGAGCGCCAGGGACGCAAGTTCTCCCCATTCGTTTTGCACCTTTTACTACTTGTTCCTTAGCAATGTAGCTATATTTTCTAGTTGATTCCAACACTCTAAGGTACATCTAAACATCATGAAATCATCCATAAACATGAGATCATGAACCTTGAATCCATAATTCAATTCAAAGAAAGTTAAGATCAAGGTCAAGAGAAGTAAGAGTTAAGTCAAGAGAAGTTTATAAAGTTTTCAAAAGTCTTTCACAAACGTTTTGACTTTGTTTAAAGACTTCTTTCAGGTTAAGCAAAGAGTAAAGAGTTAAGTTCATTTCTTCAAAAGAAGTATATCGGGACTATGTATTACCAAAGAATAAAATGTTTTCATATTTAAACAAGAAAGGAAACCTTGATTTCCAAAGAGCCTTTAGCTAGTTTCCAGAAAAGAGTAATCGCTTTCTAAATGAAGCAAGAGAGGAAACTATGATTTCCAAGATAGCCTTTGAGATTTTTTTTTGTGAAATTATCTCAAATCACATAAAGAAATATGTTTTTAAAAATAAGAGCTAATATCACATTTTTGGGAGTAGTATTGAGCACCGATATGGGGGAGAGTTTAGACAACTCACAGCCCCCAGAAACCATGTAGCCATCATGGGTAGAAAATGCTTATAATTTTTAGATGATTCCTTTAGTGCCTTTTAGCATAGACTAGTGGATCCATTTAGTAGTTCAGGTTCTATACCCTCGGAAAGGTATAGGACGGCCCTGCCAACGTGAGGCAAAACGTTGTATCATCATAATAGCTCTTACGTGATGGTTGTCGGTTAGAGAAACTCCCACATAAGTAATTGTATTTTTAAATACACAGTTTATTTTTATTTTTACATACATCTCAGAGTTATATATATCTTTGCATACACACAGAGTTGACATCACGTTTTCAACAACTTTTCTTTATATTACACTTGTTTTAAACTGCTTTATATTGAAATGAGTTCGGTTATGTTGAGTTGAGTTGAGCCAGGTAAGTTCTTCAAATTCTTTTCTAGCATATATTGTGTTTAGCATTCCAACTCACATACTCGTACATTCAATGTACTGATGCCAGTTGGCCTGTATCTTATTATGATGCAGACACAGGTATATAGGATCGGCATTCAGTGCATTGTTGATTCAGTGAGCACTCCAGAGTCAGTTGGTGAGCCTCCTTGCATTCCGGATGACTCATTTTTATTGCTTTCAGTTATTTTATTAGTTAATTAGGATGTCGTGGGGTTTGTCCTGACATCCATCTCAATTGTTTTAGAGGCTTCATAGACAGTCATATGTTAGTTCTTTAGTATTTTCATTGTAAATATCTTATGTTAAGACTTGAGTTTGCCTTAATATCCAAGTTAAATGTTCCATTATAACATTCCAGTTTATTGCATAGACTTGTCTTTGTTGAATTAAGTCTTCCGCTGAGTAAGTAAGTCAGGCGAAGGTTTCGCTTGGGGCCAACAATGGTTCTTGAGTGCCAATCCTGCCCAGGGTGTAGGCTCAGGGCGTGACAAACTTGATATCATAGCACAAAGTTCAAGAGTCCTAGGGAGTCTATGAAGCCATGTTTGTAGAGTCCTAGTTATCGGTGTGAAGCGTGCCACATATATAATTAGGATGCTGTAACATTTAGGAAATTCCTCACTTTTTTCATACTCATTTCGTGCGTTAGAGTTTTATCTCTAAAATTTTTCTTTCTAACTCGTGCTTACGCGTAATTGATTGTGAGTTGGCCTATGTATGAGAGTGCCTTTATGAGGCATTTCTTTCCTCGTGAGCTAAGAGAAACGAAGAGATGGTTGCTGACATGAGGAGCATGATGAGTTTATTCGTTGTTGGGTTGCCTCGTCTGCCAAATAAGGAAAGTAAGGCAGCCATGCTAATAGGTGACATGGGCATATCAAGGCTGATGATCCATGTGCAACATGTTGAGAAAGACAAGCTAAGGGATAGATAAGGGTTTAAGAATAAGAGGGCTAAGCTATTAGGGCATGAGTCCGGGCAGTAAAAGAGCAATGTGAACCGATCTTCTTTCCAACATAAGCAGAAAGGACCTGCTCCATCATCTGCTAGTGCACCTGCACCAAGGAACAAATGTGAGTACAATAGTCAGAATTCTCAGAATTTCAGAGCTAGACCTGTGCATTCGCAAGGTACTATGGCACAAGGGGATACTATGACTCCTGCATGTGCTAAGTGTTGTAGGAGCCACTCAAGGGTGTGTCATGATGGCTCCACTGGTTGCTTCAAGTGTGGCCAGAACAGTCATTTTATTAGAGAGTGTCTTAAGAACAGACGAAGTAATGGTAATGGGGGCAATAAAGCCTAGTCTTCTTCAGTTTCTCCACCAGACAGAGTTGCACCTATAGGGGCTACTTCTGGTACTGACGGAGGAACAAACCGCTTGTATGCTATCAATAGTCACCAAGAGCAAGAGGATTCGCCAGATGTTGTCACTGGTATGATCCAAGTCTTTGACTTTACTGTTGCTATGAATTTATCTTTTGTAACTCCATATGTTGCTATGAATTTTGATGTTATTCCTGAGTAACTTAGTGAACCATTCAGTGTTTCTACACCTGTTGATGAGTCTATTCTAGCAGAGAGAGAGAGTCTATTGTGATTGTCCCATTTCCATCAATCACAAGAGTACCATGGATAATTTAATTGAGTTAGACATGGTAGATTTTGTTGTCATTCTTGGTATGGACTGGCTTCATGCCTGTTATGCCTCAGTTGATTGTAGAACTCGAGTTGTCATGTTCCATTTTCCAAATGACCCAGTCTTAGAGTAGAAAAGTAGTTCAGCAGTGCCTAAGGGTCGTTTCATTTCGTACCTTAAGGCAATGAAGTTGGTTTCTAAGGGGTGTGTCTATCACTTAGTCCAAGTTAATGACTCGAGTGTTGAGATACCTTCTATTCAGACAATTTCAGTAGTAAAAGAGTTTTCAGAAGTCTTTCCAGATGATCTACCCGGAGTTTCTCCTAAGAGAGAGATAGACTTTGGTATATAGAGAGATAGACTTTGGTATATATATTCTCCCAGATACTCATCCTATATCTATTCTGCCATATAGAATGGCACCAGTAGAGTTGAAAGAGCTTAAAAAGCAGTTAAATGATCTCTTAGATAAGGATTTTATTCGACCAAGTGTCTCACCTTGCGTCGCTCTGGTTTTATTTGTAAGAAATAAAGATGGTTCCCTTAGGATGTGTATAGATTACCGTCAGTTGAACAAGGTTACCATCAAGAACAAATATCCTTTCCCAAGGATTGATGATCTTTTTGATTAACTTCAGGGGGACACTTGTTTCTCTAAGATAGATCTCAGATCTGGCTACCATCAATTAAGGGTAAGGGAATGTGATATTCTAAAGACAGCTTTCAGAACCCGTTATGGTCATTATGAGTTTTTGGTCATGTCCTTTGGTTTGACCAATGCGCCTGCAACATTCATGGACCTTATGAATTGGGTATTCAAACCTTATTTAGATATGTTTGTTATCATCTTTATTGATGACATACTAATCTATTCAAGGAATGAAGAATATCATGCTAGTCAACTCAGAATAGTTCTCCAAACTTTGGAAGATAGAGAGTTGTATGCCAAGTTCTCTAAGTGTGAGTTTTGTCTTGAGTCTATGGCATTCTTAGGCCACATTGTGTTTGGAGAGGGAATTAAAATTGATACCCAGAAGATGAGGCAGTGCAGAATTGGCCTAGACCCACATCTCTAGCTGATATTAGGAGTTTCTTGGGATTAGATGGATATTATAGAAGGTTCGTAGAAGGGTTCTCATCTATATCATCCCCTTTGACCAAGTTAACTCAGAAAATAGTGAGGTTTCAATGGTCTGAAGCTTGTGAGAAAAGCTTTCAGGAATTTGAAAAAGAGGTTGACTACTGCCCCAGTTTTGACCTTACTAGAAGGTACGCAAGGCTTTGTTGTCTAATGTGGTGCGTCTAGAGTTGGTTTGGTTTGAGTGTTAATGCAGAATGGAAAAGTCATAGCTTATGCCTCCAAACAGTTAAATGTTCATGAGAAGAATTACCCAACCCATGACTTAGAGTTGGCTGCCGTAGTATTTGCTTTGAAGATATGGCGTCATTATTTGTATGGTGTTCATGTTGATGTATTCACTGATTACAAGAGTCTTCAATATGTGTTCACTCAGAAGGAGCTTAATCTCAGACAAATGAGGTGGTTAGAATTACTCAAGGATTATGAAATGAGTATTCTTTACCACCCAGGTAAGGCTAATGTTGTTGTTGATGCTTTAAGCAGGTTGTCTATGGGTAGTACTGCCCATGTGGAGAAGGAAAAGAGAGAGTTAGCGAAAGATGTGCATAGACTTGCACGCTTAGGAGTCCGACTAATGGATTCCACAGAAGGAAGAGTAGTGGTGATGAATGGGGCTGAATCTTCATCAGTGTCAGAAGTAAAAGAAAAGCAAGACCAAGATCCAATTTTGCTTGAATTGAAGGAAAATATTCATAAGCAAAAAGTATTAGCTTTTGAAGAAGGGGGAGATTGAGTATTGAGATATCAAGGTAGGTTGTGTACCAATGGTGGATGGACTCTAAGAGTGGATTATGGAGGAGACTTATAGCTCCATATATTCCATTCATCCGGGTTCTAAAAA
Source organism: Solanum verrucosum (assembly GCF_900185275.1). Taxonomy (NCBI): domain Eukaryota; kingdom Viridiplantae; phylum Streptophyta; class Magnoliopsida; order Solanales; family Solanaceae; genus Solanum; species Solanum verrucosum. The sequence continues at coordinate 5,934,998 of NW_026020274.1, forward strand.
TATGTATCATGATTTAAGAGAGGTGTCTTGGTGGAATAGTATTAAGAAGGGCATTGCAGAATTTGTTGCTAAGTGCCCAAATTGCCAACAAGTTAAAGTAGAGCACCAAAGGCCCGGTGGTTTGGCTCAGAATATAAAACTTCCTGTATGGAAGTGGGAGATGATTAATATGGACTTCATCACAGGTTTACCAAGGTCTCGCAGGCAGCATGATTCTATTTGGGTGATTGTCGACAGAATGACAAAATTGGCCCACTTTTTGCCGGTAAAGACTACTCATTCAGCATAAGATTATGCTAAGTTGTATCTTCAAGAGGTCGTAAGGCTTCATGCAGTTCAGGTCTCCATTACTTCAGACATAGGTGCACAATTTACTGCACAGTTTTGGAAGTCATTCCAAAAAGGCTTGGATTCAAATGTGAACTTAAGTACTGCCTTTCATCCTCAAACAAATGGGCAAGCAGAACGCACTATTCAGACCTTAGAAGATATGTTGAGGGCTTGTGTGATTAATTTCAAAGGGAATTGGGATGATCACCTACCTCTCATTGAGTTTGCTTACAATAATAGTTACCACTCGAGCATCCAAATGGCTCCTTATGAAGCTCTTTATAAGAGAAGATGCAGATCTCCTATTGGATGGTTTGAAATTGGTGAATCAGGGTTGATAGGACCAGATTTGGTTCATCAAGCTATGGAGAAGGTGAAAGTGATTCAAGAGAGGTTGAAAATGGCGCAGAGTCGTCAGAAATCCTACACTGATGTTAGGAGAAAGGAGTTAGAGTTTGAAGTAGATGATTGGGTATATCTTAAAGTTTCACCTATGAAAGGTGTATGAGATCTGGTAAGAAGGGGAAGCTTAGTCCCCGATATATTAGCCCTTACAGAATATCGAAAAGGGTAGGTAATGTAGCTTATGAGTTGAAGCTACCACAAGAGTTAGCCGCGGTTCATCTGGTGTTTCACATCTCTATGTTGAAGAACTGCATGAGTGATCCTTCATTGATCATACCAACTGAAGATATTGGGATCAAAGATAGTTTATCTTATGAAGAGATTCCGGTTCAAATTCTAGATCGCCAAGTTCACAAGTTGAGAACAAAAGAGGTAGCATTAGTCAAAGTCCTTTGGATTAACCAATTTGTTGAAGAAGTTACTTGGGAATCTGATGAGGATATGAGGAAGATATATCAACATCTCTTCGAATCCGGAGAAGTTACAAATTAAGGTACTAATCATTTCTTAGTATTTATTTATAAGTTGGCATGTTGTTTTGCATTTGCTTGTGGGTGCTTGAACTGAATGTTGCATGTTATACCCTTACACTAGTAAAAGTAATCTCATTCGAGGAAGAATGTTCCCAAGGGCTCCTATTGTAACATCTCACAATTTGAAATAACTATGAAGAAGCTAATAATTGGAAATAGTCATTTTTGGAAAGAATGAAAATCTGGAAATTTTGTTAAGTTAGAATGAGTTGAGTTTTGGTCAACTTCAAACGGCCATAACTTCTAGCTCAGGATGAATTAGGTGTACTTCCAGATATGGTAGGAAATCTCTTGGAATGATCTTTCCAACTCCACCAAGTTTGCGTGATTCTGAGTTTGTATGAGTGAGTTATGCCCTTTGGAAGTTGGATTGTTCGAATAAGAAAAGTCTAAAATCGGATTTTAGAAGGGTAGTTTGGTCTTTTCCTTACCCAAATTAATTAATTTGTTTTTAGGAGTTTAATTGGGGTAAAGTCAGATTTAAGACAGATTAGAAAAAGTGAATTTCACGATAGGGCTTGGAGAAAGAAGAAAAGAGGAGAAAGGAGAAGAGAAAGCAAGATTCGTCAAGATCGTCGAATTTAGCTTGTGGATTTCGTCAAGGGGTGATCCCTATGAGGTATGGGATATCACATAGCATTTGGATAGTTCACCCATGCTCCAATCATGATTCAATTCAGCAAAATATGTTTGATTTGAAAGATAATCCTTTGAGTTCTTGATTAAATTCGTTTGAATTCTTGTGGGTTGTTTTGTTGAAGTTTCTTGCGCTTTGATTCATGGTTCCTTGTGTAATTTCGGTTTGAATCTAGTATATATTAAGGGTATAAATTATTCTAAGTGTTTGGGGAAAGAACCATTGAAGTTTAGAGATGAAAAACGAGCAAGAAAAGTCGGAGTTCACCTGGGCAGGGGCTTGGGGCATCGCGCCTCTCAAATCCCATGAGAGGATCTCAAAACTTTGACCTCTGGGGAGACGCACCAGCAAGAACGCCCCAAGTCAGTCTTTGAACTTTAAGAGCTGGAGCCCCGCGCCTCTCGGAGCGCCAGGGACGCCAGTTCTCCCCATTCGTTCCCCACCTTTTAGTACTTGTTCCTTAGCAATGTACCTATCTTTTTTAGTTGATTCCAACACTCTAAGGTACATATAAACATCATGAAATCATCCATAAACATGAGATCATGAACCTTGAATCCATAATCCAATTCAAGGAAAGTTAAGATTAAGGTTAAGAGAAGTAACCCTGAGGGGTAGCTCAGCTGGTAAAGGCCTGGGACAAAGTCCTTCAGGTCGCCGGTTCGAGCCCCAGCAGGGCCACTGGAGGCATTACAAACCGGCCGCGTCTCCAGGGCCCCGTGGAACTAACCGTGGTGGACCCGCCTTGAAACAGCGGGACCCGGTGGGTACAGCTAGTCGGGTTCGCAAAGCGACGCCCGGAAACCACGGTAAAAAAATAAAAAAAAAAAAAAAAAAAAAAAAGGTTAAGAGAAGTAAGAGTCAAGTCAAGAGAAGTTTATAAAGTTTTCAAAAGTCTTTCACAAACGTTTTAGCTTTATTTAAAGACTTAAGTTTCATGTTAAGCAAAGAGTAAAGAGTTAAGTTCATTTATTCAAAAGAAGTATATCGGGACTATGTATTCCCAAAGAATAAAATGTTTTCACATTTAAACAAGAAAGAAAACCTTGATTTCCAAAGAGCCTTTGAGCTAGTTTTCATAAAAGAGTAATCACTTTCTAAATGAAGCAAGAGAGAAAACTATGATTTCCAAGATAGCCTTTGAGTTATGTTTTTGAGCCATTATCTCAAATTACACAAAGAAGTATGTTTTTAAACATAAGAGCTATTATTACATTTTTGGGAGTAGTATTGAGCACCGATATAGGGGAGAGTTCAGACAACTCACAACCCCCATAAACCATGTAGCCATCATGGGTAGAAAAGGGTCATAATTTTTAGATGATTCCTTTAGTGCTTTTTAGCATAGACTAGTGGATCCACTTAGTAGTTCAGGTTCTATACCGTCGGCAAGTTATTGGACGACCCTGGCAGTGTGAGGCAAAACGTTGTATCATCACAATAGCTCTTACGTGATGGTTGTGGTTAGAGAAACTCTCACAGAAGTAATTGTACTTTTAAATACATAGTTTATTTGTATTTTTACATACATCTCAGAGTTATATGTATCTTTGCATACACACAGAGTTGACATCATGTTTTACACAACTTTTCTTTATATTGCACTTAATTTAAAATGCTTTATATTAAAATGAGTTCAGTTATGTTGAGTTGAGTTGAGCTAGGTAAGTTGTTCAGATTCTTTTCTTGCCTATGTTATGTGCATTCCAACTCGCATACTCGTACATTCAATGTACTGATGCCAGGTGGCCTACATCTTATTATGATGTAGACATAGGTAACTAGGATCGGCATCCAGCGCATCGTTGATCCAATAAGCACTCCAGAGTCAATTGGTGAGCCTCCTTGCATTCCGAAGGACTCATTTTTTATTGCTTTCAGTTATTTTATAAGTTCATTAGGATGTCGTGGGGTTTGTCCCGACATCCATCTCAGTTGTTTTAGAGGCTTCATAGACAGTCATATGTTAGTTCTTTAGTCATTTCATTGTCATTATCTGATGTTAAGACTTGAGTTTCCCTTAATGGCCAAGATGAATGTTCCATTATAACATTCCAGTTTATTGCATAGACTTGTCTTTGTTGAATTAAGTCTTGCGCTGAGTAAGTAAGTCAGGCCAAGGGTTCTCTTGGGGCTAGCAATGGTTCTCGAGTGGCAGTCCCACCTAAGGTGTAGGCTCGGGGCTTGACACGTCGAATGTAATAGAATGGATAAATATTGATGGGGGAGGATTTTTTTTATAGATTATATGATGGAAACAACCCTAAATTGGGGATTAGGATCTTGGGTTTGGTCTAGGGTTATTGGGTTTGTTATAATCCAGATAATTAGACCTTTGATTGTTGATCCTTGCGTTAATTGTATGTTTTTAGACCACGAACAAGTGGGAAGAATCCGGAGAGGGGGGATTCAAGTTCCTTAGGGGATTCAAGGTAGGTGATGGTTTTGATTTTATGATTGTGTGATGTATGTTTGTTCTTGCTTCATTAAGATACATGTATGTATGCCAATGTCGTATTGGTGATCACCATAATCGTAAATGAGGATAATTGAATAATTGTATGCCATGAATCACCTCTTGTTGTATGATTGTGAGAATATACATTGTAATTGTGATTGTGGTTTGTTGAATGGATCGGTTGCCACATTTCGACATAAACATGGGATAGGTTGCCACGTTTTGGCATAAATATGGGATCGGCTGCCACATTCTGGTACACTAACTTGGATCGGGTACCACGTTCCAGTATGCTAACTGTTTGGGTGTGGGTTCCATGAGAGGACAATTGAACTGGGTTCCGTGATAGGACCATTGAATTGTGTTGTGTATCTACTTGTGATGAGTTCGTTCGTATCTAATGGTGATTGATATTGGAAGACGGTATGTTGCTCTAAATTGATATAACTATGATATGTGAGAATCGTGAAGTTATTCATTGTTCGTATATGTTGATGATATTGTACATGCTCGATATGTGCATGTGATTATATTGTTGTATTCACTAATGTATGTTACACTTACTGGGATAGCCGTGTGATCCTACGAGTACACGGTGGTTGTGTACTGATACTACACTTGCTCTTATTTTTGTTGAGTACATGGCATCTTCCGGCCACTATTGACAGACCTCCTTAGAAGATCAGTGATCGCCGATTTGAATTCAAGGGTGAGCCAGTTCTTCCAGGATGCCTTGAGTTCTATTTTTGTTTAGTCCATCCTATTCGGACTTAGACTAGTTCTTTAGATGATTTTCTTATTTAGACTTATGAATCTTGTTAGAGTTTTGGTACATTGACTTTCAGGTTCTAGGGGTTGAATTTCCGCATTAGTTTGGTTATCTAATTGTTAAAACTTGGAGTTTATGGGGACTCCATTTTTATTATCATTTAAACCCGCTTCCGTATCTTTAAATGTGTAGTATTTTGTTAAGTTGTTAGATTTGGGTTGTAGTAATGGTTCTCCCATCGAAGGGTTAGTGTGGGTGCCAATCACGATGGTCTGGATCGTGACATAGATATATTACTTCCGCATGCAATTAGATTTATATACATATTGTCAACTGCGTATACATAATATCCTATTTTGTATACATTCAATTTGAAGAGATATCAATTTATACAAATTCATATTTCACAATAGCATTATCATATTCAAAATGTATTCTCCTCTATCAATTTGTATACCCATAACAGATCCTCTATTGTAGTGACAATAAATTCTGAACAAATCAGTTTTTTGGATCGTTGGTAGTAAAATCTTCAAAATCAGAATCATTATGTCATGCCCCGAGCCTACACCCTTGGCGGGACTGGCACTCGAGAACCACTGCTGGCCCCAAGCGAACCCTTGGCCTGGCTTACTTAATCATCGGAAGACTCTAAGTATTATTACAATGGTCAAATGCACTTCTACTCAACTGTTTAATAAAATAACTTAGAATGTTTAAAGGTCAAACATTCAACTTGGCCAGAATGGCAACTCAAGTCTTAACATATGAAATAATAATGAAAAGACAACTGAACTACTAACTGTCTATGAAGCCTCTAAAATAAGGAGGGATGTCGGGACAAGACCCCTAATCATCCTAACAACTGAAATACTAGAAAGCAAAGTAAAAGGAGTCCTCCGGAATGCAAGGGGGCTCACCAACTGACTCTGAGTGCTCAACTGGATCAACGAAGCCCTGAATGTTGATCCTGATTTTCTGTGTCTGCATCATAAAATGATGCAGGCCAAATGGCATCGGTACATTAAATGTACAAGTATGCGAGGGAAATTCTAAACATAACGTAAACTTAAAAATAATCTGAAAGGAACACTTACCTTGGCTTTACTCAACTCATGAATAACTTAACTCAATATAAAGCAACAATACACATGCAATATATGGAAAGCTTTTGAAACAATACAAAGTAACTCCGTTGTCAAAGAAATGTGGTAACAACTCAACTTACACATATAATAAAGTAATATAATACTGTGGGAGTTTCTCTAACCAACAACCACCACTATGAGTCTAAGTGGTGATACAACGTCTTGACCACGCTGCCAGAACTGTCCTATACTTTGCCGTCATATAGGACACCTTAACTAAGTGGATTCACTAGTCTATGCTAAAAAGCACTTAAGGAATCATCTAAAAAGTATGATCCTTTACTACCCATGATGGCTACATGGTTTATGGAGACTTGAGGTATTATGAACTCGCATCCCCATACAGTGCTCAATATTAATCCCAAAAATATACTTAGCTCATATGTTTTAAAACAAAACTTCTTTCTTTGGTTTGAGATAATTACTCAAAACTTAGCTTAAAAGCTCTCTTGGAATCGATGTTCCCTTTCTTGCTCAAATGTGAAAACATTCTTAACTCTTGGGAATACTTAGTTCCCGTATAATCTTTGAAGAAATGAACTTTACTCTTACTCTTTCCTCAACTCAAAGCTTAAGTCTAAAAACAAAGTTAAAACGTTTGTGAAAGACTTTTGAAATACTTTATGAACTTTTCTTGACTTGATTCTTAACTTCTAGACTTGACTCTTAACTTTCCTTGAATTTGAATTTATTGATACAAGGATTGTAATTTGTGATTGGAAGGATCTCATGATGCTTACGAGTGATTTTAGATAGTTAAACATGAGAAACGATCAAGAAATCACTGTTTGGAAACTAGTCTGTGACGCGGAGATGTATTTAAATATTTGGTCACGAAAATAAATTTTGAGGCAGAACGGTCCTTGACCGCTCCACGACGCGAGGAGAAAAATTGTTAGTTCTGAGGACCAGGTCCGCGTCGCGGACCTGGTATCCAAATTTGCCTGACTTGTTCCTTCTTCGTTTTCTAACCCCAATTCGCCTAAACTCGGTTCTTTTTTTCAAATTCCCTTTAGATTCAAATACCAAGTATGTATACACTAGAATCTAACTCAAACAACACAAAGAAACAACATTTTAACCTCAAGGAACTCCTCAATCTCAAGGCCAATTTCAAGAACACATCAACTTTGAACCCTTTTTAGAATGAATTTCGTTGACATGTTTGGCGCGTGGGTGAATGAACCTAATGCTATGAAAGTCTCACATACCTTGTAGGATTAAATCCTTGGCAAAATCCATGACCAAACTTGAACGTTCTTGACGAATCTTGACTTTTCTCCTCTTTTCTCCTCTTTTCTCCTCTTTTCTCTTTTCTCCAAGCCCTAGCGTGAACTTCAACTTTTCTAAACTGGTCTAATTTTGATTAGACCCCAAATAAACTCCTAAAAATGAATTAAAATAAATGGGTAAGGAAAAGACTAAAACCCTTCCAAATTCCAGATTAGACTTTCCTTATTTGAACAACCCAACTTCAAATGGGTATATCTCACTCATACAAACTCAGAATTGCGCAAACTCGGCGGCGTTGGAAAGATAATTCCAAGATATTTCCTACGGTATCTGGAAGCACACCTAACTCATCCCGAGCTAGGAGTTATGGTCGTTTGGATTTAACTAAAAACCCAAACTTAACATAACTTAACAAATTTCCAGATTTTCCATTCTTTCCTAAAATGACTATTTCCAATTCTAACTCTTTCAGTTCTTTCAATTAGCGAGATGTTACACATTATTCCAACTGTTCGATATGATTCTTAGAATTATCTCTCTTACTCATTATATTTAGAACAAAAATCAAATAAAAATAAAATAAGTTACTCCCGAATGAAAGATATATAATATCCGAACTGTGGATAATTTTAAAGAAAAACACAGTGAATGAATATTAAATTTATTCATATGAGATTTAATTTCCTCAATAAGAGAAAATCATTGTGTAATGGATATCTAATGAAAGAATTTTTTTAGAAAAAAGAAGCACATTTGTAGAATTGTGGGATTCAATTTCCCAATAAGAGAGAATTATGGTGTAATGGATATCTAATGGAAGATATCTTTTAGGGAGAAATAAAAAGAAATATATGGTTGAAGATATAGAGAAAAAATGAACAATTAAGTAATATTTTTTCTTTATTCAAAAAATAAATGGACATGTCTAGGAAATAGAGAGAGAAAATGAAACAAATACCACTTTTCAAGAAAAATAAAGTAGCTATTGAATGCAAATATATATTAAAATATCTTATTTTGCCAATTTTTTTTTAAAAAGGACTATTTATTGCCAATTAAATCTCATGTCATTTCTTCAATGAGGTTCCTCATTTATTTTATTAAAATATACATGCTACTTTTAGTCCTTACAACATATTGATAAATATATTTATGATCTATTTGGGTATAATAACTATTAACTTTTTTCATGAATATTTTTTTCCTTATATTTCATATTTAGAAATTTATAACTTGTTTTTCAACTCACTTTAAGTTTTGATTGTTGAAATTATTTTTTATTTTTATTCTGAAGTTTTGATTTTTATAAAATACCTCTATCTATTATATCAACCATCAATGACGAAATGAATTGACAATGTGCTTCATCTTCTCGGTCAACTAATCGAAATATCTTATATAATAACTAGTTATTAGTACTGTTTTTTTTTTTTTGTAATAATGAATTTTTGTAATATTATTTAAAATTTGACAAAGTGTAAAAACATATAGTATCTCGTATATGAGATCCAACTATGACGTTACATGACTATTCAATATGTCATAGTACTTTTTTAGAGCAAATTTGATTATTTATTTCCGATAAATTAGCCAAGTTGAATAATATTAGCAGTTTTTAAAAATTGTGGGATATATATAAATCATATTTTATGTTTTCTAGGAAAAATACATTTTAAGATGAATATTATTTCAAATATTCTTTACGAAAAAAATAACAACCAAACATAACTCTATCTTCAATTTCAACCCTAATAATTCCAAATGAAGTGAAAAAAAATAATACTATCTATGGACAAACACCTTAATCTTCAATCTCACCATATCTTTGAAGTGAATTTTCTTGGATAACTTCATCCTGCATGCCATCATCACAACTTGTCATGTATTTTTTTACGTTATACTTTTTAAGTATTTTAAATTATTAATTATTTTAACTTATAGTGCTTTTATGTTTATTTTTAAAAATATGATATTATCTCTTTACATATGTCTCGTATGTATGTCACATTGTATAATACATAATTTAGAAAATAATTTTTAAAAATAATTCAAAAAGGATTTGAACTATGCAAAATTTCTTAGACAAAAAAAATGAAGAAGAAGAGAGAACACCTCAAGCGCAGTACCACATGGAAAGTCTAATTAAAAAATTAAGAAGCTTTGACATAAGTTGTTGATTAAAAGGTCAAGAGAGAACTTGAGAGATTTGAAAATTACAGCAACACGTCTTCTCTTCGCATTCCCTGCGACTCTTACAAACATTCCTTACTCTGCCAAAGAAAAACAATAGATGGTGTGGGGGAGATGAAAAATGAAGGTGTTACTTTTTTCCACAACCCTTTATGCATGTAGTAGAGGGAGAATAAATAAATAGAAAAATTGCAAAAAATTTAAATTCTTAACAAACAGAACACTTTTCATTATTTATTAAGAACTCACCCGGTTGAAAATGTGCTAATTATAAGCTTGAGAGAAAGAGAGAGACTTCAAGTTCTATATATCGGTTATAAATAGAAGGAGTACAACAGTTGAATATAAAAATTGATTTAATATCTTTTGGGATTTTTCTCTATAACCTCTTTCATTGAGACGTTGATTGTTGTTCACGTTTGATATGCATTATTTGTGAAGGAGTACTACAGTTGTTGGGAAAATCTACATAAATAAAATATTTTTATGAGATCTTCACAATAAAATAGTTTCGTGAGATCTACACAAATATGATAGTTGTTGTTTAAACTTTGTTTCCCTTGAAGAATTTGTGAAAACAATCTTTTAAATTTTTTTAAAAAAGGAACTAAAATACCCGCTCTATTATGGTTACACACATTGCTTAACTAAATTACATAGAATCAACGATACCTAAACTAATAACAAGCAATAAATTGTAAACCTTCATTGTACAAATTTTACGTGGTGATACTTAATAATACTTTTTTTTTGTCTAAATTTAACGGACTTTACCTAAACTAATACTTTGTCTAGTTTGTTGGTGCAACAACACTTTATACTATCTTCATAATAGTTGAGTTTGAATAATGCTTTCATAGTGTTAGAGAAGGTACAAAATAGAACTTTATCCATTTGGTCTCAAGCTAATTCTTACTTTCTTTTGAATTTGAGTTTTCTTCACTCATCACCTAATCCAACCACTAAGTTTTGTATGCAAACACATAAGCAACATATTTGGGACTCTAAAATAATATTATTGGCGGTAATCTCTCATTCATCAATGAACTTACGATATATAGTTTCGTATTTACTTTGAATATATTATTATTACACATATTTTATAGTGATATATGCATAATCTTATTGTGTATGAGAGTTTACATGGAACGAAAATAGAAGCACTTAATTTTTAAGATAAAACAAAATATTTTAGGAATAAATAGAAATAACTTAGTAAACTATACCCTATATTTATTATTTTGCTTAATGAACGTGCGGGACATAGGGAGTAGAAAGGTAAGAAATATTTCAATTAGATCCGAAGAATTTATTATTTTCCAAATGCATATATTGCTTATAGAGTTTGAATAATAATTGCCTCGGATGGAATTTTTTTCTTAAAATTAAAATTGATCATAAATAAAATTACTCATAATTTTGCATCACAAAAGCTATAAAAATAAAATTTAAACAAATTAAATATTAAAATAATTTTTTTTCTTGAGAAAAAAAATTAAGGCTTCATTTAAAATTTTACTCAGGCCGCAAATCTGTAACGACCAGATTTCCATCGTTATGGAAAAGCCAATGGGAAAGAATTAGGGCCAGAAAAACTTTTTCGTAGTAACTTGGAATTTTCCAACCTAGTCCAGATTTGGACGAAATTGAAAGTCATTAAGGTGTAGGTAAATCTAGTAACAAATGAGAGATCTGTTAATGAATTTGATTACATGAATGGATAGTTAAGACGTTAAGGATCTCGTACGACTTTACGGAATTGAATTCGGGTGATCAGAACTCTCGAAATCGATCTTAGCGCTAAGGGTATTTTCTGAGCGTCGTTAGTTAAAGGTGAGTTGTGAAATGAGGATTTTGGAATTCTTAAATTATCTCACTGTCTCGTGTAACTCGCTTTGGCGCTGGGTTTTGCCACTCTAGCAAGGCCGCTATAGCGGGGTGACGGCTGCTGTGGTGGGCTTGACGCGACTTAGGGTCGTTAATAAACCCCTAAACGACCTTTTTTGGCACTTTTCGAGTTTTAGAGCTAAGGAACGAACCCGATGTGACTCCTACTCGTTTTTCACCATTCTTGAGGCTAAATGTTAGCTTTTCACTCCCTGAATCTGTTTTTCGATCTGTTGAACATAGTAGAATGGGTGAATATTGATAGGGGTGGGTTTTGTTATAGATTCTATGGTGGAAACAACCCTAATTTGGATAATTGGGATCATGAGTTTGATCTAGGGTTCATAGAATTGTTAGTAATTAGGGTAATTAGTGATTTTTTATTGATTCATGTATTATATTGATTGTTTGTAGACCAAGAACAAGAGGAACGAATTCGGAAAGGGAAGGATCAAGTTTCTTAGGGTTTCAAGCTTGGATTCGAGGTACTAATGGTTGTGATTTCATGATTGTGTGATATATGTTTGCTTCATTATGATGCATGTATGTATGCGAATGTTGCATTGTTAATCACAATAATTGTATGAGTATGAACAAATAATTGTATGCCATGAATCACTTCTTGATTGTATGATTATTGAGAATATAATTGTGATTGTGATTGTGGCGTGTTGAATGGATCGGTTGCCACGGTCCGGCATAACTAACTGGGATCGGTTGTCACATTCCGGCATAACTAACTAGGATCAGTTGCCACGTTCCAGCATAAATATGGGACCGGTTGCCATGTTTCGACATTAACATTGAATCAGATACCACGTTCCGATACGCTAACAATTTGGGTGTGGGCTCCATGAGAGGACCATTGGATTGGGTTCCGTGAGAGGACCATTGAATTGTGTTGTGTATCTACTTGTGATGATTACGTTCATATCTACTGATGATTGATATTGGAAGACTGTATGTTGCTCTAAATTGATAACCAATGTGTATTATTAAGAATGTGGGATGTTACAAATATCCTGAAAAGAGGACTAATATTGTATATGCTCGGTATATGCCTGTTTTATAATGTTGTGGTTACTTGTATGTGTTTCACTTAATGGGATAGCCGCGTGATCCTACCAGTACACTGTGGTTGTGTACTGATATTGCACTTGCTCTTTCTTTGTTGAGTACAGGGCATATTTAGGTGGCTATTGATAGGCCTCAGCTAGGTGACTATTTAGCGTGATCGGATTCAAGGGTGAGCCAGTTCTTTAAGGCTGCCATGGATCTTCATTGTTTAAGTTCACTCTTTTCGGACTTAGACTATTTGTTAAGGTGTTGTTTAGTTTCGGGGTTGTATCCATTGTTCTGAGACGCATTAGTAGAGTTTTGGTACATTGACTTTTAGGTTCTAAGGGTTGAATTTCTGCATTGTTAGTTTATTAATGTTAGACTTTTTTTAGAGTTAATTGGAACTCTATTTGTTTCCTTAGTATTTTCCTGTTTTCGTCTACTTAAATGCTTTAGTTTTGGTTTAGTTGCTTGGTTTGAGTTGTAGTAGTGGTTCTCCCACTTGAGGGTTAGTGTGGGTGCCAATCACGACGGTCTGGGTCATGACAAATATGGTATCAGAGCCCTAGGTTCGTTGATCTCATTATACCAAAACAAGTCTAGTAGAGTCTTGCGAAAAGGTACGAAGACGTCTGTACTTTTCTTCGAGAGGCTATAGGACTTTTAGGAAAAAATCACTTCTTTCTACTCCTTCGTGTTATGACTTGAATCCAATTGGTATCTGGATGTTACAAATTGTTATCTTTCCTCCTTCAATTTATGGTCTGAGCTAGAGCAACAATAGCAGTAACACCATTACTAGCAAGAGAGGATGTGTATAGACTACCGACAGTTGAATAAGATCACCATTCAGAACAAGTAACCATTGCCTCAGATAGATGACCTTTTTGATCAATTGCAAGGTGCATCAATTTTCTCTAAAATTAATTTAAGGTCGGGTTACCATCAGTTAAAGATTAAGGCGGTTAAGAATTGGGTTCGACCATGTTTGTGATTGAAATTAGCAGTTTTGTAGGGCTCGCTAGCTACTATTGTCGCTTGTGGTATGAGTTGAGTCCAATTGGTATCTCAACAAGGTGAACTAAACACCGTAGTCCCGGCTAAAGGGACACAAACAAGTTAATTGGAACTGAGAAGGTTCCAATTAATATCTGGCCTTAGGGACCACATAAGGCATGGTTGATGGTCCTTTATGGAATGAACTAATTAAAGAATTTGGACTTATCTGCAAGTTGTAACTGATTGAGTGTCATGAAAGTTGTTGTGAAAAGAAAGTCATCACGAGATTAGGTGCAAGGGTCTAGATAAATTACGATGTGGTTCGTAAGCAAGAAATCTGGACGTGCGTTGCGACCAACTGATAGTCGTGTGAGAGTCTGGGTATATCATGGGGACGAGGTTGTTGTAGTGTTGAAGTAACGCAAAGGGATTTTGGAACGTGTATCATTAGGTTGACTCGGGGTAGGCAATGATTATCCTAACTAAGGGGATTGAGTACTCTAAAAATGCTTGTGTTATAGCTGGGAACCTTTAGGGGAAATTGGGAAAGAAAACAAACCAAGAAAAATTGTTGGCAGGGATTCTGTTTCCGTTATGGTCGTCGGGGTGGGTTTTTCCCGCCAAGGCGAGACCGCAAGTGCGCGATTTCTCCTGCCAGAGCGGAACAGGGTGAGATAGAATCTCAGCCCAGTCTCCCCTATTTTCCCCTAGTCACAATTATGGACCCGAAATAGTACCTGAACTAACCTCTATGATCTAATTCAGTGTTTAGCAATCAAATATAAGTTATAAAGTGTGTTAAAATTGTGGAGAACCTGGGCATATGAGGAGGAAATCAGAGAGGCTGTGGAGGCCGGGGAAATGGTAATGCAGGTAGAGGAGTAGTGCAGCTAGGCAATGAGGTTGTCGTCAAGAGGACACGACTCAGTTTTATGTTTTTCTAGATAAGACCAAGTTTGAGGGTGTGATGCAGTGGTCACAAGTGCTACTCTTGTCTGTGCCCGGATGGCTATTATTTTATTTGATCCGGGTTCTACTTGTTCGTATGTGTTAGTTTAATTACCCTAGGATTTGATGTGGTTTGTGATATACTTGATGCCCTCATCCATGTTTCTACCCCAGTTGAACAGTCAGTCATAGTCACCCATGTATATCGTGTTGTCCTGTTGTGTTTATGGATTTTCAGATTTGGGTTGATTTGGTTATGCTGGATATGACTGACTTAATATAATCTTAGGCTTGACTTGGTTGTCCCTTTATTATATCGGGCTTAATTGTAATACTAAGTCTGTAACTCTAGAGATCCCCGATAGGGAAAGATTAAAGTGTAAAAGGGTGTATAAGCCTAAGCTAGCTAAGAGCATATCCTCCATTCGGGCTAGGAAACTGGTAGGGCAGGGTTGTTTGGCTTGTTTGGCTCATGTTTGGGATTGAGGTTGAGTCTCCCTCTATTGAGTTTGTTCCTGTGGTGTGAGAATTTAGAGAAGTGTTTCCTACTGATTTTTCTAGTATGCCTCCGAATAGAGATTTAGATTTCTGCATTGACTTAGAAACTGACATTCACCCTATTTCCATCCCTCCGTATTGTATGGCTCAGGCAGAATTAAGAGACCTTAAGGCTCAAATCCAAGGGCTTCTTAATAAAGGTTTCATCCGTCCTAGTGCTTCCTCGTGTGGTGCTCTTATCTTGTTCATTAAGAAGAATGAGGGTGTTATGAGGACTGATGAATTTATCTTAAGCTATAAAAGAGTGGATTGATACCGGAATGACAAACTTATCGATAAGGAAGGTCCCAATGAGTATACTTGGGTGAAGGAAATTGAAGTATTTTAGTAAGAAAGTGCATATAAATTGGGTTAGTCCTCTGAATTTGATTAGTATACCTGACTTTGAGGTGTCGTACTGATGAAAAGGTTGACTTCACAGTGATCGTCGGGGCTGACTAAGCATAATGGTAATAAGAGTTTGTGATGGGATGCAACTACATAATAAGATTGTTGGTTAAGTCAATTTTTGTATAGTAATTACGACTTGTGAGTATCCAAGGTCGTGGTTTTCTAATACTTGGTGAGTAACGTGGTTGTATGGTAAACTATAAGAGATGGTAGGACACCACTCGAATAGAATGTTAAAGAGCTAGAGTTATAATGAAGAAAAATAGTGGGATGTAGTATAACCTTTAGAGTGGCGAGAGCAAGAATATTTTATTTGATTCTTAAGGGTAAAGAGGTATCTTCAGAAGGATAGATAATTGGGTTCAAAGATGCGTGATTTCATTGTGGCTATGGTAATAGTGTTGTAAGTCCATCATATTGGTTAAAAACTATTGGAAAGGACTTGAGAAAGGAGTGTACAGAGATTAGCTCGAGTGTGACGATAAGTGCTTGGTTGTTGTTTTAAGTTTAGTAATGAGTACGATTGAATTTTAGCGAAGGATATTGGAAGATCGATGGGGATGCAATCAATGATAAGCGAAGATCTATAAATTCATAAGAATCTTCAAGGTACAAGCTAATGTTGATAGATAAGGGGATTGTGTTATACGATTGAATTTACAATTCAGATTTTTCATTGTAGGTCTACAATCATGGTAATATATTTTTTCAAGGTATGAATTGGCAAGGTGAGAAATGATCAATTGTATAAGGTATTAAACCTTTGAAAGGACTTACACCTGGGTTGAGTCGTAAAGTTTATTACTATTGATTGTTAAGTACCTAAGAAAGGTTTTCATGTAAAAGTGTTGGTTTAGAGTGATATAAATGGTCGGAGTGTTTATGATGGTTGTTAGTGTTGTGAGTATGATTCACTAGCTATGTTCTAGTGTGTTTTCACTTTTGTGGGTGGATCCCTAGTGGTGGATCAGGGGTACCAAATCCTGCGATGTTCTCTTGGTTGAGTGGGAAGATTAAGAAGATTTGGTTATTTCGAATGCCATAATTGGTGTTGTCTTGGAGTTGTTAAAGTATTTTAGTGGTTCTACATGTACCACCTTGCTTATGAGAATTTATAGAAGAGCTACCATGTGTATTTGTGGTTGTCCGGCAATCTTAATAATTCTCTAGTCGTCGAGGTCATGTATCGATTATGTGTGGTTGAATTTGGGGATCATTGGGTCCAATTCTACTGTCCTTAAGAGGTAATCTACAATTACTAAATCCAACATTTCGATAGTGGTGTTGGAGGGGTTGTATGCTTGGACATATCCCTTGATGAGTATCTGATTTCTAAAGATCAAATTTGTTATAACTTAAGCTCATAGGAATTTCATTTCTAAAGATCAAATTTGTTATAACTTAAGCTTATGGGAATTTATGTTGTGGGATGGAGATATTGTTAAGAACTATGATTGTTTGGGTATTATGAGTGTGTTGGTTGATTTTGGTTCACTTCTATTTGTAGCGAGTATTGACTTGGAATTTTATCATGCTTAAGTGATAAAGGATTCGTCCGGATTATTATGTCAATGTCCTTAATAACATGTTGTAGATGTGTGTACGATTAACTTTGGTAGTTGTTCGGAATCACTTTTGTTGTAGTTAAGTTTACATACAACAATAATTTATCACTTGAGTGTTGAGATGACTTCATTGAGGCATTGTAAGGGAGGATGTGTAGGTATTCAATTGGTTGGTTTGAGGTTGGAGATGTGAAACCCTTAGGGGGTAATGACATTCGGTAAGAAGGGCATGCGAGAGAAGTATCCCCAGTAATTCGACGATTCAGATACTACTCTACCCTTACTTTAGCAAGTCTTTCCTAAGTTGATCACTCGGGGACGAGTGATGGGTAAATTGGTATCTATTGTAACGCCCTAATTTTCGTCGTTATGGATAAGCCAATGGGGAAAGAATTGGGGCCAGAAAAACTTTTTTGTAGTAACTTTGAATTTTCCAACCTTGTCCAGATTTGGATGAAATCGGAAGTCATTAAGATGTAGGTAAATCTGGTAACAAATGAGAGATCTATTAATGAATTTGATTACATGAGTGGATAGTTAAGACGTTAAGGATCTCGTACAACTTTACGAAATTGAATTCGGGTGAGTAGAACTCTCGAAATCGATCTTAGCGCTAAGGATATTTTCTGAGCATCGTTGGTAAGAGGTGTGTTGTGAAATGGGGATTTTGGAATTCTTTAATTAGCTCCCTGTCTCGCGTAACCCATTTTGACGCTGGGTTTTGCTGCTCTAGCGGGGTGACGGTCGCTGTGGCGGGCTCGACAAGACTTAGGGTCGTTAATAAACCACTAAATGACCTTATTTGGCACTTTTCAATTTTTAGAGCTAAGGAACGAACCCCAGGTGACTCCTACTAGTTTTTTACCATTCCTGAGGTCAAAGGTAAGCTTTTCACTCCTCGAATCCATTTTTCGATCCGTAGAAGGTAATAGAATGGTTGAATAATGATGGGGGAGGGTTTTGTTATAGATTCTATGGTGGAAAAAACCCTAATTTGGATAATTGGGATCATGGGTTTGATATAGGACTCATAGAATTGTTAGTAATTCAGGTAATTAATGATTGTTTATTGATTCTCGTATTACATTGATTGTTTGTAGACCAAGAACAAGCGAAACGAATCCAGAAAGGGAAGGATCAATTTTCTTAGGGTTTCAAGCTTGGATTCGAGGTAGGTGATGGTTGTGATTTCATGATTGTGTGATATTTATTTGTTCTTACTTCATTATGATGCATGTATGTATGCGAATGTTGCATTGTTGATCACACTAATTGTAGGATTATGAACGAATAATTGTATGCCATGAATCGCTTCTTGATTTTTTTATTATTGAGAATATACTTGTTATTGTGATTGTGGTGTGTTGAATGGATCGGTTGCCACGTTCTGACATAACTATCTGGGATCGGTTTCCACGTTCCGGCATAACTAACTAGGATCGGTTGCCACGTTCTGGCATAAATATGGGATCGGTTGCCACGTTCTGGCATAAATATGGGATCGGTTGCCATATTCCGGCATAAACATTGGATCGGATACCACGTTTCGGTATGCTAACAGTTTGGGTATGGGTTCCATGAGAGGACCATAGAATTGGGTTCCGTGAGAGGACCATTGAATTGTGTTGTGTATCTACTTGTGATGATTACGTTCATATCTACTGATGATTGATATTGGAAGACTGTATGTTGCTCTAAATTGATAACCAATGTGTATTATTGAGAATGTGAGATGCTACATTTATCCTGAAAAGAGGACTAATATTGTATATGCTCGGTATATGCCTGTTTTATATTGTTGTGGTTACTTGCATGTGTTTCACTTATTGGGATAGCCGCGTAATCCTACCAGTACATTGTGGTTGTGTACTGATATTGCACTTTCTCTTTCTTTGTTGAGTACAAGGCATCTTCAGGTGGCTATTTATAGACCTTAGCTAGGTGACTATTGAGAGTGACCGGATTCAAGGGTGAGCCAGTTCTTTAAGGCTGCCGTGGATCTTCCTTGTTTAAGTCCACTCTTTTCGGACTCAGACTATTTGTTAAGGTATTGTTTAGTTTCGGGGTTGTACCCCTTGTTCTTAGACTTGTCGTTAGTAGAGTTTTGGTACATTGACTTTCAGGTTCTAGGGGTTGAATTTCTGCATTTTTAGTTTATTAATGTTAGACTTTTGTTAGAGTTTATGAAAACTCTATTTCTTTCTTTAGTATCTTCCTGCTTTCGTGTACTTAAATGCCTTAGTTTTGGTTTAGTTGATTGGTTTGATTTGTACCAGTGGTTCTCCCACCGGAGGGTTAATGTGGGTGTCAATCACGATAGTCTGAGTCGTGACAAAATCATATTGAGCCGCCCCGTGAATGTAATACATTGTCAACATTAATAAAAAATGTCATGTGTATTTTATGGTAATTAATGTTTTCAATACAAATATTTATCGTAAACTTTGAGAAATATTAGAGTTTGGCGAAAATGCTCTTTAACATCCTTTATAAAAGTAAAAAATGGACCCCATATTTATGGAAAACTTTTGTTTACTTTGAGAAAAAATAAATAGTACTCCTAATATTGAGTGATAATAATGATGGAGATAATATTGGCCTTGCAAAAATTTTGGTTGGTCAACATTGTCAGAAAAATAGTACTCCTATGAGATTTTATGAGAATTTGTAATGATCTAGATGTTACTAAAAAGTTTACTTGTAATTATAACAACTTAAAAAGTGACCTAATTGGTAAGTATTTTTTTTTCCGTAATACATCATTGTGTCCTTTATTTTGGTCACAACTAGTATTTATATGGCCTCTACTTTTTTGGATGTGCACAAGTCACATCAAGTGATTTTCCTTGTGGAATTTCTAATCCTCTTTGATATTTCTTAAAGTGGGTTTTTGAATTGTGCATTATACAACCTAACATACATGTGCAACACACGTGTAGAAAAAATAATATACTTAAAGATGGCATAAACGCACTACAAATCAAAATAATCAATAATTCAAAATATTTTAAAAGATAACGTATAAAAATGACAAGTTGCGATGATTTCATGCACGACAAAGTGATCAAAGAAAATCACCCCAAAATATGGTGAAATCAAGTAGTCTATCTTTAATTATTTTTTTTTAACTCAAATTTTGAAAATGAATAAATTCTTATAATTAATATTTTTTTAATTTAATAGGCTCGTATGCGACATAAATTTAGTAAGTCTGTCTGTAAATTCTGAATAGTGAATAGTAAAATATCAAAAAGAAAAATCTCAAAAGGTTATAAAACCTCTCGCTATATCGATCAACTCGAGCACTCCCAATCCTGCTGTTAATACGCTCAAGAATTTCAAGTATCTCTGTTTCTACCAAGTTTTGTATTCAAGCAACCGACAATAGGTATGCTTTTAATTACTCAAAGTATTCTATTATTCAAAGAATCAAATTCTTGCAATTTCTCTTTTTTTTTCATTCTCTTTCTAGCATGCATGAAGGAATTCGAAAAAAGGAACGTTTTGTTTTCCAGTTTCCACAATTTTTTTCCCTTTGATAGAAAATGAGTGATGAGTATAAAAGTTACAGAAAATTGGAAGAGGTTCGAAAATGAGACCAACACTTATTCTCTTCCATTCCCTGTAACTCATACACTTATCTCTCATTTTTTGCCGAAGTGAAAAAAATTGGGGGAAGATGAAAACCAAGAAGTTTCTTTTCTTGGATGCCTTCATGCATACACTAGAAGGAGAATAAAAAATAAGAGATAAAGTTGCAAAAACTCAAATCTTTGAAGAATAGAACACTTTAGATAATTAAGAACTTACCTAATTGTAGATTGCCTGGTTATAAAACTTGAGAGAAAAAGAGATACATGAGAGTCTAGAGAGTATTAACCGAAGGATTAGAGATATTCGAGTTGATCAATATGGTGATAGGTTTTATAACCCTTTGAAAATTTTCTTTTCAATATTTCTGTTGACCATTCAATTTATATTCTGAATTTATTACTGACAGACTTATCTGAATTTACGATACATACAAGCCTATTAAATGAGAAAATACTAATAATAAGAATTTCTTTCATTTCAATATTTGTGTTTAAAAAGTCTAATTAATGATAGAGACTCCCTAAGTTTTGCCATATTTGTGGGTGAATTTTCTTTGATCACTCTATTCTGTATGCAATCACCGCAATTATGTTATACCTTTTAAATATTAATTATTTTAACTTATAGTGTTTTTACGTTTTTTAGGTATAATATTTTCTCTACACATACATTGCACATGCATGTTGAGTTGTAAAATAAATTGAAGAGTTTTTCCACATATAATTAGTTGATGAGGCTTGAAAGTCTACAAATTATCAATAATAGGAGTACTTCAGTTGAAAATGACAATTGATTTTATATGGTTGATTTATTTTTTCTATAATCTTTTTTGCTGAGATATTGATCTTTGTTCTCGATTCAACTTTAACCATGAAGTATCGATCTTGTTGTTTCGAACGTGAAATAGATAGATTTATATAGCCAATTTAATATCTTGTATATACTAGCAGAATATTCTAAATTTGCCTCATGTAATGGCTAATTAAACACTAATTATATGATCTTCATTATAAAAATTATAATTCTAATACCAAATTTTTTTATCAGGAAAAATTTAATATTGAAAATAAATGTTTAATTATACAATTTTATTTGAAGATCAATTTTCCTTTAGGTGAAGAGATGATACTAATGGGGGACAATTCTTATAATAGGAACAAGTAATGTAGAAAGGATAAAATAATTGAACTGTCAGTATAGTAAAAAGGGAAAAATTTAAGTTCTTTAATAATACCTTATGTCAGTTTACTTGTGTAATATCACTTAATTGATCAAAGTCCCAACATCTTCATTGACAAGCTGCACAAATAACATCATCAATTATTATCTTTTGCCTATGTCAAACTTAGGTTACACATTTTCATAAAAAAAAAATTGTACTACAAAGGCAAAGAATGTGTATGTGTGTGAGTGATTTGAGCACTTTCAACATATTAAATGAGATTGTACCATTCACATGTCAATAGATGTTACACTCTAATACAAATGAGAGATAAAAGAAACAAAATAAAAATAATTTCAAATCCATGCTAATGGAAATAAATAAGCATATTCCTAAGGCACTAACACTTGCTAGGTCAAAGTGCAAAAGAGCAAATGTATAAAAGGGAAAAAATTGATTTCGGAATAATTAAATTCAGCATCACATAATCATTGTCCTTTATTGTAAGAGAAAAAATGGACTAAATTTAATGTTTCCTTTTCGTATTTATACCTCATCTTAGCTACTGAGTTATTCATTTCTCAAACTTGAATTGAAAAACACAAAACAAATTCAGTAAAGGCAGACACACATATTAATCGAAAGAAATAGTTTTGGCTCATTATATCACAACGATCATGTTGAGTTCATTGTAAGATTCATCTCTAGACCTATAGTCACTCAAAGACAACTTTAACATTGCTCTAACACTCCTCTTTCCCGAGGTATAATAATGACAAAGTTAAACCCATGATTAATATCTAGTTTATAGCAAATGAAATTCATTGCTCATGCAAATGAAAAGCCAATCATCACGTTGATTCAAATAGAGTACATGTTTCATTTCATTTCATTTTTTTTAAATTCCTATAGTAATTGAATCAATAAATAATACTTAGGAGACTTACAAGTTTCTTCATAGCGAAAGTAGATCTACAACAATCATGACTCTTGACACCACTCGTAGGGAATTCCGACAAGATGAATGAACCTCCAATCTTTTCATAGTCTAGAGATCATTTACGGAGATGCATACTGTGTTCTCTCCTGTAAAACCTGTCCGTCAACTGATGAGGGAAAATCCTCTTTGTTCTTACAATCATAATTGTGTATTTATTTATAAGGGTTAGGGTTAAAAGGGGGCCATGTAATGGGCTAACAGGCTAATTAGCATTTCTTATGAATGGACTCGGCCCATTAGTTATTTCTTACAACCCCGTTTGAATTGACACGTATACAATAATTACATATAATTGACAACATATAGCCTAATATTAGTTAGCAATTAGTAGACAAATAAAAATTTACACATATTAGCCAAAAGTAATATATCAACATTTTAAAATTATTTTTTAAAATAATAGACAATTTTTAATATCATTTCTCTTTTAACTTCCAACCATTTCTCCTTAAAACTTGCAAAAGATTATTTAGAATTATCTTTCTCCTTTCAATTTTTTTTAAAAAAATAATAAAAGATATTTGATATCATCTTTATTCTAACTTACAACAATTTCTACTTAAAACTAGCAAAATATAATTTAGAATTATCACTCTCCTTAAATCAGAAAAAAATATTTGATATCTACCTGTTTAACCAACTTAACCTGTATTCTCAAGAATAGTAATTGTCTTTATACTCTTTTAAATTAGGAATGTTATTGTACGGATATATGTAGCAATTTGATTTTTATTATGTATACATTAATTAAATTGCAATTTATTTTTGTATACATTTATTTAACATATTGATTTAGTTGACGTATACTTATTTTATTTGATTTAAAATTTATTGTATATTGATTGTGACATGGCAATGCAGTTTGTATACATTATTTATATTTTATTTGTATACATAAATACGATATTTTTACGAGATCTTCTCAATAAAATAGTTTCGTGAGATCTACACAAATATGATAGTTCACGTTGTTGTTTAAATTTTGTTCCCCTTGAGGAATTTGTGAAAACAATCTTTTGATATTTTTTTAAACAAAGCAACTAAAATACCCGCTCTATTAAGGATACACACATTGCTTAACTAAATGTCACGACCCTGACCGTCGTGATTGACACCCACACTAACCCTCCGGTGGGAGAACCACTACTACGACCTAAACCAAGCAGCTAAACCAAAAACTAAAGCATTTAAGTTACGAAAGCAAGTTAAATAGCTAAAATTGAAGTTCCCATAAACTTCCAAAAGATCTAACAACTAAACAATGCGGAAAATACACCTAGAACCTAAAAGTCAATATACCAAAACATCTAACAATGAACCAAAGTCTAAACAAGAAGGGTTACAACCACAAACTAATGAACTAACAACTAACTAGAAAAGTCTAAGTCCAGAATGTGGACATAGACGAAAGAGAACTCATGGCAGCCCAGAAGAACTGGCTCACCCTTGAATTCGAACGACGATCACTTATTTTCTAAGCAAGGTCTATCAATAGCCGCTTGAATATGCCCTGTACTCAACAAAGAAAGAGCAACTGCAGTATCAGTACAACCAGAGTGTACTGGTAGGATCACGCGGCTATCCCACTAAGTGCAACATACATAAGTCAATACAACAATATAATCACATGCGTATATCGAACATATACAATATAATCATCATTTACGAACAACGAACAGTTTCACATTTCTCAAGATACACAATTATATCAAATCATTGGTCTTCTCATGGAACCCAAACCCAAACATTTAGCATATCGGAACGTGGTACTTGATTCAATGTTTATGCCGGAACGTGGAAACCGATCCCATATTAATGCCGGAACGTGGCAACCGATCCAAGTTAGTGTGTCGGAACACAACACCTTATCCATTCAACAAGCCACAATCATAATCACAAAGTACATTCTCATAATCATACAATCAAGTCATGATTCATGGCATTCATCATTCATATTTCCTCATTTACAATTAATGTGATCAATAATGCAACATTCGCATACAAACAAGTATCATAATGAATCAAGAACAAATATACATCACACAATCATAGAATCACAACCATCACCTACCTCGAAACAAGCTTGAAACCCTAAGAAACTTGATCCTTCCCTTTCTGGATTCGTTCCGCTTGTTCTTGATCTACAAATAATTAATATAATACGGGAATCAATAAACAATCACCAATGACCCGGATTAGTAACAATTCTAACAACCCTAGATCATACCCATGATCCCACTACCCAAGTTAGGGCTTTTTTCACCATAGTTTCTAGATTAAAACCCTCTCCCATCGATAATTACCCTTTCGATTACGTTCTACTGATCGAAAAACAGATTCAGGGAGTTAAAATCTTACCTTTAGCCTCAAGATGGTGGAAAACTGTCAAGAAAAGCTCTGGGTTCATTTCTTAGCTCTCAAGTTTGAAAATTGCAGAATAAAATGTTTTTGAGGTTTATTTACAACTTTAAGTCGCGTCTGGCCAGCAACAACGGTCATCACCCCGGTACAGTGGCCCCGCCCTGGCGACCAAAATCACCACCAAAGCGGCTTGCATGAAACAGTGACCAAATTAAAGAATTCCAAAACCCCATTTCACAACACGCCTTCAACCAACAACACTCAAAAACTACCCGTTCACGCTAAGATAAATTTTGGGAGTTCTACTCACCCGAATTCAATTTTGTAAAGTTGTACGGATTCCTTAATGACTTATCTAACTACTCATGTAATCAAAATCATAAATAGATCACCCAATTGATAGCAGATTTCTCTAGACTTTAATGACTCTGATTTCATCCAAATGTGAACTAGGTTGGGAAATCTCAAGATACTACGAAAAAGTTTTTCGACCTAAAAAATTTTCCCGTTGACTTTTCTATAATGACGAAACCGGGTCATTACACTAAATTACATGGAATGAACTATACCTAATCTAATAGCAAGCAATAAATTGTAAACCTTCATTGTACAAATTTTACGTGGTGATACTTAATAATACTTTTTTTATCTAAATTTAACGGACTTTACCTAAACTCATACTTTTTTAGTTTGTCGGTGCAACAACACTTTATGCTATCTTCATAATAGTTGAGTTTGAATAATGCTTTCATAGTGTTAGAGAATGTGCAAAATAGAACTTTATCCATTTGGTCTCAAGCTAATTCTTATTTTCTTTTGAATTTGAGTTTTCTTGACTCATCACCTAATCCAACCACTAAGTTTTGTATGAAAACACATAAGTAACATATTTGGGACTTTAAAATAATCTCTCATTCATCAATGAACTTACGATATATAGTGTAACAACTAGGAAAATGATAGGTTGAACTAGAGCCTTAACGTTTGTGTTAGTGTGACTTTAGGTTGATGTTTAGGCTATATTAGAACCTAAGTAGGGCAAGGTGGAAGCCTAGGGTGCAAGCAAGGACCTAGGCAAACAAGTTGGAGTGAAAGAAACCTTGTTTTTGAGGGGATGTTTGGCGATGAGAGTACTTGATCACCCAAGGGGCTGGGCGAGTCGCCCTTGTGCCCTTGTGATCGCCTAGTGGCCGCCCCATTTGGCCAAGATGCTGGACCAAAGGGCGAGCTAGGTGTAATCTCCCCAACCAACTAGGCTTGTCGTCCATTTCCCCTCTAGTCCGCCAAGTGGACTGCCCAAATTAGTGAGCTCACTGGAATAAAGGGAGAGCCAAGGGTGCACTTGGCGAGCCCAAGTGTCCATAGGGCGAGCTAAGACGGGCAAGGGGAAGAATTTTAAGTTACAACTTTAAGGGTCCTTGGTTCTTTTCCTAAGTTAAATCCCTATTATTCTATTACTTTCCTAGCAACTATATAACCCTTTTTAAGACCTTTTTAGACTTGAATTCTCTCATTCTAGTCACTCCAAATAGAATAAAAAAAGAAACCCACCTCCTTTCAAATATTTTTCTCTCTAGAAGTTCCCAAAGAAGAAGAAGAAGAAGAAGAAGAGGGAGCTAGGGTTTTGAATTCAAGGCGTTTCTTCATCAAATTTCTTGGGAAATCTTAGTAAATGTTTAGTGATCCTTCATCTAGGGTTAGCTTTAACCCTAGAGTCAATTTCAAAGTTTTCAAGTTCATGAAAGATCAAGGGGTTTACTCAATCTGATGGGTTCTTTCTACAAATGATTTCAAATGGTTACTAATGTCATATATTGATTGTATTGGTATTTAATTGATGATTTCTGATGAAAGTACTCTATGAACCCATGATTTCTCTCAATTCCTAAATTGTGCCTTTATGAAGTGGGTTTGTTGATTATGAAAGCTTATGATTGTAATATGTCTAAATTGCTTTGGGTTATTGAATTGTATCATTGTCTATGCCTTAATTATGGTAAATTGTTGGTGTGTTGATGATTTTAGATTCATGGCCTTAGAAGGCAAGTTATGGCTAAATTACATGTTAAAGTAGAATTGTGCTAGAGATGTTGATCCACTTGAAAGGTGGAGGTGTTTAATTACTATGTATGATTATGATGTGAAGGATATGCATGTATTTCAATAATAGAATGATGATAATGTATACAATGTAAATGTGTTATTGTTGATAGTATATTCTCAATTAACACTCATGAATGATGGCGATAAAATGTGAAGGGCTTCTATGATGTAATGTTTTATCTTGAATCGATAGGCTATGTCATTCCTTTCATATATGATTAATGAATGTGTCTTTACTTGATGTATATGAATCGATATGCTTGAGGCATTCCTTTCATAAATGATCTAATGTAATGAAGACTCTAGAATCGATAGGCTAGTTGCATTCCTTTCTAAATGAGTCAATGTACCATGAATTGATAGGCTAGTGGCATTCCTTTCATGAGTATAAGAATGTAATGAGGGACCATGAATCAACATGCTTATGGCATTCCTTTCCTGAGGACCCTAGAGTTATCCTTGAACGTACCATGGATTGATAGGCTTATAGCATTCCTTCCTTGGTAATGATGTATCAATGATTGATAGGCTTGTGGCATTCCTCTCTAGTACACTAATGTAATGTGAATGAATTAGTCTATGGGAATGAAGGCTAAGCACCGAGTGGATATGGTTAGATGGAAAATCTCCCAATGTTAGGTTAGAGTTCCAAGGAACATATTCCTATCCCAAAACTATGTGCCCACATAGGATATTAGCCAGCGGATTTCATTCGAGCTAATGTTATCGTTCTACCTTAGACAAGCGGAACACCTCTTTACGGTGTAGGGCTATATGACACCAGATTCCATGTCTAGCTTGCATGGTTTATGTCGGTTAAACACTTATTCACATCATGTGAGATGTGCATTATAGTTTCTTGAGGGGTTCTATGAAGTGTAGGTGGTAGTATGGGATGCCATCTATACATTGCACGAGTAGGCTTTGATAGGGTCATAGTGAGTTCTCTAAGTCTTAATGACTAATATATGAATGTCCTCTAAATGAAATAATTGAAGAATGTTGACTCTTAAATGCTTAATGTGATATGTATGCTATACTTGGGTTATATTATGAGTTATATTCCCTTGTCATGCCTTATGAAATGTTATGTCTCTTATGTATGGCTATGGTGTAAAGGTGAAAAGGAAGGAATGGAAGTTCACCTTAGGTGACCTTAATGTGGCGCCTTTGTGTGGATGGCGATATGGGACGCCGGTATGGGACGCCATCCATGCATTGCACAAGGTACATCATGAGGGTTACTTAAGGTGAAAGTTCAAGATGAAGGTGATGGTTTACATGATGATCTTGTCTAAATGTGGAGTTATGAATTGTATGATGATTATACTTATATTGTATGTCTCTCATGCTATTGTTCATGGTATTTCTAAAAAGTGGCATAATGCATGGTTTCCAACCAAAATGTCCCTTTTAAAGCATGTTTTTGCATGGTCATCATACTGAGTACATTTCTGTGTGCTAATCCATATTTCTCTTATTTTTACTACAAATGCAGGTTCCGGCAAGTGATTGTTTCTAGTTAGATTGAAGTGCTTGGATTGATATTCCTCCAAGGCTAGAGTGGTACGTCCTCATAGATCGAGGACAAGTGTCTTTTTTTAAGTTTCTCCCCTTTTTTCATGTAATAGACAATTAGTAGTTTTACTATTGTAAAGGGTCGCGTCCCTACTTATGTTCTTGAGATTGTGTCTAAGATGGCCATGTGATACTTAGACTTCCACTGTGTCTTTTGAAAGATTGTTAAATGAATGTTTTGAATCGTATGAATTTAAATGCAAAGTTTTAATTTCGTACTAATTCTATTACCTATGCAATGAATGAATGTTATGAGGCTTGTATAAGACCCCTTCAGGGTCGAGTACGCCGTGTTACGACTAGGGGGTGCTCTCGGGTCGTGACATATCGTTTCGTAATTAATTTGAATATATTATTATTATTACACATATTTTATAGTGATATATGCCTAATCATATTGTGTATGAGAGTTTACATGAAACGAAAATAGAAGCACTTAATTTTTAAGATGAAACAAAATATTTTAGGATTAAATAGGAATAACTTAGTAAACTATACCCTATATTTATTATTTTGCTTCATGAACGTGTGGGACATAATGACAAGAAAGGTAAGAAATATTTCAATTAGATCCAAAGATTTTATTATTTTCCAAATGCATATATTACTTCTAGAGTTTGAAAAACAACGGTCTCGGATGGAAATTTTTTCTTAAAATTAAAATTGATAAAATTGATCATAAAACAAATTTACTCATAATTTTGCATCACAAAAGCAATAAAAATAAAATTTAAACAAATTAAATATTAAAATCATTTTTTTTCTTGAGAAAAAAAATTAAGGATTCATTTAAAATTTTACTTTAGGCCGCAAATCATATTGAGCCGCCCCTGTGTAAATATAGTACTTCTTCTATTTCATAGGACACAAATCATATTGAACTGCCCTGTGAATGTAATACATTGTCAACATTACTAAAAAATGTCAAGTGTAATTTATGATAATTAATGTTATCAATACAAATATTTATCGTAAACTTTGAGAAATATTAGAGTTTGGAGAAAATGCTCTTTAACATCCTTTATAAAAGTAATAAAATGGACCCCATATTTACAGAAAACTTTTGTTTACTTTGGGAAACATTAGAATTCTAATTATGAGAAAAAATAAATAGTATCTCCTAATATTGAGTGATAATAATGCTGGAGTTAATATTGGCCTTGCAAAAATTTTGGTTGGTCAACTTTGAAAGAAAAATAGTACTCCTATGAGATTTATTAGAATTTGTAATGATCTATATGTTACTAAGAAGTTTACTTGTAATTATAACAACTTAACAAGTAACATAATTGGTAAAGTATTTTTTTTGCCGTAATATATCGATGCATCCTTTATTTTGGTCGCAACTAGTATTTATACGGCCTCTAATTTTTTGGATGTGCACAAGTCACATCATGTGATTTTCCTTGTGCAATTTCTAATCCTCTTTGATATTTTTTAAAGTGGGTTTCTGAATTGTGCATTATTCAACCTAACATACATGTGCAACACACGTGTAGAAAAAATAATATACTTAATGATGACATAAACGCACTACATATTAAAATAATCAATAATTTAAAATATTTTAAAGTATAATGTAAAAAAAAAGACAAGTTGCAATGATTTCATGCACGACAGAGTGATCAAAGAAAATCACCCAAAAATATGGTGAAATTAAGTAGTCTATCATAATTATTTGTTTTGAACTCAAATTTTGAAAATGAATAAATTCTTATAATTTTATATTTTTTCATTTAATAGGCTCGTATATGACATAAATTTAGCAAGTCCGTCTGTAAATTCAGAATAGTGAATAGTTAACAAAATATCAAAAAGAAAAATCTTAAAAGGTTATAAAACCTATCGCTATATCGATCAAATCAAGTACCCCCAATCCTACTGTTAATACGCTCAAAACTTTCAAGTATATCTGTTTCTTGTAGGTTTTGTAATCATGCAATCAACAATAGGTAAGTTTTTAATTACTCAAAGTATTCTATTCTTCAAAGAATCAAATATTTGCAATTTCTCTTCTTCTTCTTTTTTTCATTCTCTTTCTAGCATGCATGAAGGAATTCGAAAAAAGGAACATTTTGTTTTCCAGTTTCCCTAAATTTTTTTCCTTTGGCAGAAAATGAGTGATGAGTGTAAAAGTTTTAGAAAATCAGAAGAGGTTGAAAAATGAGACCAACACTTATTTTCTTCCATTCCCTATCTCATACACTCATCTCTCATTTTTTGCCGAAGTGAAAAAAATTGGGGGAAGATGAAAAACAAGAAGTTTCTTTTCTTGGATGCCTTCATGCATAAACTAGAAGGAGATAAAAAAGAAGAGATAAAGTTGCAAAAACTCAAATCTTTGAAGAATAGAACACTTTAGATAATTAAGAACTTACCTAATTGTAGATTAGCTGGTTATAAAACTTGAGAGAAAAAAAGATAGATGAGAGTCTAGAGAGTATTAACCAAAGGATTAGAGATACTCGAGTTGATCAATATGGTGATAGGTTTTATAACCCTTTGAAAATTTTCTTTTTGATATTTTTGTTGACTATTCAATATATATTCTGAATTTATTATTGACAGACTTATATGAATTTGTGGTACATACGAGCCTATTAAATGAGAAAATACTAATTATAAGAATTTCTTTCATTTCAATATTTGATTCTAAAAAAGTCTAATTAATGATAGCGACTTCCTCAATCTTGCCATGTTTGCGGGTGAATTTACTTTGATCACTCTATTCTGTATGCAATCACCTCAATTATGCTATACCTTTTAAATATTTTTAATTTTTTAATTATTTTACCTATAGTGTTTTTACGTCTTTTTTAAGTATAATATTTTCTCTACACATACATTGCACATATATGTTGAGTCGTAAAATAAATTGAAGAGTTTATCCACATATAATTAGCTACTGAGGCTTGAAAGTCTACAAATTATCAACAATAGGAGTACTTCAGTTGAAAATAACAATAGGTTTTATATGCTTTGATTTTTTTTCTATAATCTTTTTTGCTGAGATATTGATCCTTGTTCTCGATTCAACTTTAACTACAAAGAATCGATCTTATTGTTCCATACGTGAAATAGATAGATTTTTATTGACTATTTAATATCTTGTATATACTAGTGGACTGTTCTAAATTTGCCTCATGTAATGGCCAATTAAAATAGACAATACTAATAATATGAACTTCATTTTCAAAATTAGAATTTTAAAACCAAATTTTTTTATGACGAAAATTTAATATTGACAATAAATGTTTAATTATACAATTTTATTTGAAGATCATTTTCCCTTTAGGTGAAGAGATGATACTATTGGGGGACAATTCTTATAATAGGAACAAGTAATGTAGAAAGGATAAAATAATTGAACTGTTAGTATAGTAAAAAGGGATAAATTTAAGTTCTTTAATAATACCTTATTTCATTTTACTTGTTTAATATTACTTTATTGATCAGAGTCCAAACATCTTCATTGACAAGCTGCACAAATAACATTTTCAATTATTATATTTTGCCTATGTCAAACTTAGGCTGCACATTTTCATAAAAAAAATTGTACTACAAGGTAAAAGAATGTGTATGTGTGTGAGTGATTTGAGCACTTTCAACATATTAAATAAGATTGTACCATTCACATGCCAATAGATGTTACACTCTAATCCAAATGAAAGATAAAAGAAACAAATTAAAAATGATTTCAAATACATGTCTATGTAAATAAATAAGCATATTCCTGAGGCACTAACACTTGCTAGGTCAAAGTGCAAAAGAACAAATGCATAAAAGGTAAAAACTTGAAAAACAAAATTAGATTTCGGAATAATTAAAGTCACCATCACATAATCATTGTCCTTTATTGTAAGAAAAAAATGGACTAAATTTAATGTTTCCTTTTCGTATTTATACCTCATCTTAGCTACTGAGTTATTCATTTCTCAAACTTGAATTGAAAAACACAAAACAAATTTAGTAAAGGCAGACACACATATTAATCGAAAGAAATAGTTTTGGCTCATTATATCACAACGATCATGTTGAGTTCATTGTAAGTTTCATATCTCGACCTATAGTCACTCAAAGACAACTTTAACATTGCTCTAACACTCCTCTTTCCCGAGGTATATTCATGACAAAGTTAAACCCATGATTAATATCTTGTTTCTAGAAAATGAAATTCATTGTTCATGCAAATGAAAAGCCAATCATTACGATGATTCATAGAGTACATGTTTCATTCATTTCAATTTTTTGAATTCCTATAGTAATTGAATCAATAAATACTACTTAGGAGACTTACAAGTTTCTTCATAGCGAAATTAGATCTACAACAATCATGACTCTTCACCCCATTCGTTGGGAATTCCGACAAGATGGATGAATCCCTATCTTTTAATAGTCTAGAGATCATTTACAGAGATGCATATTGTGTTCTCTCTTGTAAAACCTGGCCGTCAACTGATAAGGGAAAATCCTCTTTGTTCCTACAATCATATTTGTGTATTTATTTATAAGGGTTAGGGTTAAAAATGGTAGGCATGTAATGGGCTAACAACTAATTAATTAGCATTTCTTGTGAATGGACTCGGCCCAATAGTTATTTCTTACAATCCCATTTGAATTGACACATATACAACAATTACATATAATTGACAACATATAGCCCAATATTAGTTAGCAATTAGTAGACAAATAAAAATTTGCACATATTAGCTCAAAAGTAATATATCAACATTTTAAAATTATATTTTAAAATAATAGACGATTTTTAATATCATTTCTCTTTTAACTTCCAACCATTTCTCCTTAAAACTTGCAAAAGATTATTTAGAATTATCGTTCTCCTTTCAATTTTTTTTTAAATAATAAAATATATATTTGGTATCATCTTTCTTCTAACTTCCAACAATTTCTACTTAAAACTAGCAAAATATAATTTAGAATTATCACTTTCCTTAAATTAGCAAAAAATATTTGATATCTACATGTTTAACCAATGTAACCTGTATTCACAAGAATAGTTTGTCTTTATACTCTTTTAAATTAGGAATGTAATTTTAAGGATATATGTAGCAGTTTGATTTTTATTATGTATACATTAATTAAAATGCAATTTATTTTTGTATACATTTATTTAACATATTGATTCAGTTGACATATACTTATTTTATTTGATTTAAAATTTATTGTATATTGATTATGACATGGCAATGCAGTTTGTATACATTATTGGTATACATAAATAAGATATTTTTACGAGATCTTCACAGTAAAATAGTTTCGTGAGATCTACCCAAATATGATAGTTCACGTTGTTTAAATTTTGTTCCCCTTAAGGAATTTGTGAAAGCAATATTTTTTTTTAAAAAAAGGAACCAAAATACCCCCTCTATTATGGTTACACACATTTCTTAACTAAATTACATGGAATCAACGATACCTAAACTAATAGCAAGCAATAAATTGTAAACCTTCATTGTATAAATTTTACGTGGTGATACTTAATAATACCTTTTTGTCTAAATTTAACAGACTTTACCTAAACTAATACTTTGTTTAGTTTGTTGGTGCAACAACACTTTATGCTATCTTCATAATAATTGTGTTTATAATGCTTTTATAGTGTTAGAGAATGTACAAAATAGAACTTTATCCATTTGGTCTCAAGCTAATTCTTATTTTCTTTTGAATTTAAGTTTTCTTGACTCATCACCTAATTGTACCACTAAGTTTTGTATGCAAACACATACGTAACTAATCCTGGGCATATTTATATGCCCAATTACTACGAATTACCCATCTTTATCGTAAGCTTTAGGACGTTCATTAATCTAACTAGAATGTTTCGGCTTAAGATTGTGATGATTGCATACTAACATGCTTGATTAGTAATTTTGCAGGATTCATAAGGAAGTGATCGAGTCAAGGAACAAAAGGAGTTGACAAACGACGAGTAAGGCCAGAAGCAACTTCTGGAGCGAAGCCCCAACGTCAAATGGCGCAGGCCAGGAGTGACGAGCCAGTTTTTTTTTATACTGGGGCTATATTTGGGCGCACTGGCAGCGTGGCACAGTGCGGCGCCCCACCCTTGTTCTAACGTTTCCAACAGAAGCATTATTAAAAAGGATTCCTAATTGTAATAGACTTCGACTCTATTGTCCCTAACTATTATAAATAGACCCTTAGGGCTCCATTATTAGGGTTCGACTTTTATTTGGTGTGCAAGAGCAAGATTCGTCTTTTGTAATAGGTTTTGATCTTCTAAACTCTTCTATTTTTTGGAAATAGTATGAACAATTGTATTTTGTGTTTTTCTAATAGCATGAGTGGCTAAACACCCTAGTTCTGGGGTTGTAGCTACAAATGGATTGTTGATTATTAAAGATTTTATGAATTAATTCTTGGTTGTCATTATAAGTTACCTCTATATTCTTGTTTTAGTATTTTATGCTTGATCACCGTAAGATAAATACATTGTCTAATCTTAAAATCGAGAGAGGAGGGATTAGATAGACCAGAGAATATAGAGAGCTCGATCGACCCATTTGATTGAGGTGATTTGTGTTTAGGAGTGACGCCCGGACGAACAACTTGCTTGGTTACGAAATAAAATGAAATACAAATTCTCGCCAGTTAGTCTATTTATCCCCGCTCAATGATGTAGTTTGATAGCTAACTGGAGTAGGCGAGTAGAGGTGTGTAGCCCGACTCATACAATTAACCCTATAAACCAGTAACTTGACAACTAAAATTAATTCTAAGCCAATAATATGATACATGATATTCAATATATGTTGCAGCCCTGGAATTTCTCTTTACTTGCTTGAAACATCATCTTAAAGTCGTTCATATTTAGTTACATTTATTGAGTTTAGAATTAGTAGTAGTTAGCAATCAATCATCAACTCTTGAAAAGGTTACTTTTACTTTTATTTGTAGAATTAAGTGTTAAATATAAATTGATCATAAGTCCCTTGGGAACGATCACTCGTTTCTTAAAGAATCTATATTACTTGCGCGACCACGTACACTTGCGTGTATACTGGGAGCAACAAGTTTTTGGCGCCGCTGCCAGAGACTTAGAAATTAACTATTTGTCTAAGTTATAGTTTTTTCTTTTTATTTATTTAAGTTTTGTTTTTATAAGTTTTTTTTTTCTTAACATATATATATTTTTTATTTTTTATTTTTTTGAATAATTTAATACTCTTATTGATATGAATGATTGGGATAAATCGTGGTTGGTTGATGAATGTCCTTTATGTGATATATGTGATCGTCAATATATTCATTGGAATGGTTGTCCTAAATCTTATTCCCTTCCCCCCGAACCCCTATTATGATTCTTATGTTATTTGTGACGTTGGTAGGGACGATGAAGTGGAGAATGCAAAATAAGAGGCGCGCAATGTGAATTCACTTATGGAATGTACGGACATGCTGGACAAAAGTTAATTCAAAAATCATTGAACAAATGTTTGAATGTGTGGAAGAGCAAAAAATAATCACGAAACTGTGAGATGCGCTTGACGCTATTCAATTAGAAATTACTATCCTAGAAATTATAGCCTAACAAAGAGAAAGTTATGAAGAAGCAGAGATAGTGAGCCAATCTTGGCTATAAGAACAAACTCAACTTCTAAAGTTTCATGAGTCTATCCGTGATGGTCTGACATACATGACAAGCCAACTGATTGAAGGAAGAGTTGAGCTCACACAAGAAATAGATCAATTTGGCTCAGATATTCATGACTTGGAGACTCACTTGAACAAAAAGATTGAGGCGTCTGATGCCCAATTATCAATTGTCGTGGATGATGATCAACAAGTGGACCAAAAAGAGGAATTTCAACCATTAAACTAGACCTTATTCCTTAATATCGATGTTGAGAAAGAGTACAAAAGTGAGAATGTTGTAAATAATGTTGCTTTAGAGTTGAAGCATTTTGAATCTCATTCAAAACACTTTTCTATATCATCTGAACTAATAGATGAGTGTACAGATGAGATACAAGACCCTTATATCCTAAAGTTTTTTAGTCCACGTAGACAAAATGACATTCCTCACATAAGGGCCCAGAAGTGTAAGATGCGACATATATTACTTGGTTCCTTTTTCTTTATACCAGCGCCCCTAGAGAGGAGCTGAAAAGTTGATGCAAAGTTAGGGGTACAATTCATAAGTTCAAAGTGGAAAGAAAAGTAGTGAATTTACTTGTGTTGTGCCGCAACGTTAAATTAGGCGCTTATTGGGAGGCATCCCAATTTATAGTGTAACTTCTTATTTTATTTTTAATTTATTAGTGTCATTTTTTTTCTTTTGGTTTTATTTTTACAGGTTTTGGAGAAGTCTGAGTATCCGAAATTTAGAGCTAAGGAGCACGTTTGAGCTTAAGTGTGGGGTGCGTACGAGCCTTGATGAAAATAAAGAGAACATGCTACTAGCTAGGCCTAAGGGTCTCAGGGAGTTTTTCTAACCCTTGTTTTAAATTTTATTTGATGCTTTGCGGAAGTAGCATCTTTTTAAGTGTGGGGTGGAAGAATGAATTCCTAGTTTTTACTGTTTAATTGAGTCTTTTTCTTTTTTTTAGGATGGGTTCCTTAGCTTTTGTTTTTGATTCTTTTCCTGAGGATAGTCCTTTTGAACCGAGTGTCTTTTATTTTTTTAGGAATAATTTTTTATTTTTTATTTTTTTGAGAGAAAAGAAAAGACCCTTTTGAGTGGTGTGATACTTGCTATTTAGGTCTAATTTTTTAGTAGTACTTTCTTGTGAATGCTTGATAAAAAAATATGCAGACTCTTTGACACCTAAGCTCATGGTTGTGACTTTGTATATAATTTATTTTATTTTGTAGTTTGTTATGATTCTGTCTCTCTTAGAAGTGGAATTGATCCATCTTGATTGATACTTGTGCCATGTGTGGTGAAAATTTCTTTATTCCATGTTTTGCATTTTAGTCTAGAACTTGCCTTGCATGTTATTGAAGTGAAATAAAAAAAGTGTTGATTTGCTTAGGAGATGATAATAGGTTTTCTTTGATTAGTCTGGTAAATTTTAGCCTTTTCAGATATTATATCACTAGTTAGCCTTTTTGAGCGTATAGCCTTTTGTTGGTAGCCATTTTGCCCTTGACTATTTGTTGAATCCCTAGTTTTTGCACCTTGCTTCCTTGAGCATTATAGTATAGACTTATTTTAATTATCAATTTTGAGAAAAAGGGATGGTTGAGTGAAAAGGTAATCAATGATAGCTACAAAGTGCTTAAAAAACCCTCTTTGAAAGAATGTGATGTAAAAAAAGAAAAGAAAAAGATGAATAAAAGAAGTTACCTTGATGATGGCCTTGGTTCTTCCAAGGACATCGTGCACCTTAATGCATGTAAAATACGTAAGTTGAGGATGACTATTATGAAGGAAAACTTTAAAAAAAATTAAAAAAAAATGATTGAAACATTCTTGAGATGATGAGAATTACTTGTGAAATAATTGTTGAATAGAGGGCTGAAAATAAAGAAGAAAATAATGGGTGATGAAGTCTTAAAGTGCAAAGTGCTTAAGGAAGTGTAAGTCACTATTATATAGTTTTCCTATCCGTCCCTTAGCCTACATTACAACCCGTTAAATTCCTATTTGATTCTATTCTAGCATGCTTAATTAGTGGAAATGTACATAATGGGCAAGCTTATGGTTCTTTGTGCATACATGTGAATTTTCTTTGTGAGTATGAAAGTTGTTCTTGATATGAAGTATTTAATATATATTCAATCTTTTGAATTCAGTGTGTGAACTATTTCTTCTTGTGAGGGCACTTGTTTCATGATGGATAGGTATTTTATTAACTTTCTTTGATGAGAGTAGGGGAGCAAGCTTAAATTTGATGAGTTCAAAGTCTTTCCTTGAGGTAGGAGGTTAGAGGTTTGTTGTTTATTTGGATGTCTTGCATAATGATTGAGAAGAGTACTTGGTGTTTTGAAATTGGTAAATGGACTAATTGTTTGTATTAACCCAAGTGATGACATTCCTAGTATGATTTTTGAGATGAACTTTAATGTTTGCTCGAGGACGAACACAAGTTTAAGTGTGGGGTGTTGATGTGAGGCTAAAAATACATATTTTTAATCATTATTTGCCTCACATTTATTATTTATATCTGTCATTTTTTAGCATGGATTTTATGGATTGTGCTAAATAATGTATTTTATTTGTAGGAGTAAATTGGTGTAAAGTTGAAGAAGTTTGAAGCTAAAACGAATTAAATATGGAAGGTTGAAGAAGGAAATCAAGCAGACAGCTTAATGGATTAAATTGAATATTATATTCATATTTATATGCAGATAGCCAAAGAACGCCAATTGATATTGGCCTTGCCACGTGGCAGCAATTGAAGGAACAAGAACGTGAGGCTGTTCGGCAATACAGTTTCACGCGAAAAAGAAGAGAACCAAATTTCGTTTGGTTTTGGATTCCTAATTTGCTTTGTACTCAATTATTTTATTTAGGGTTTACTATATCTATAAATAGTCCATAAAAATAATTATTGGAGACATTCAATTAGAGAAGATCAATCAGAGGGCATCAAGTAAAAAGTCGTCAATACTTTTTAGGGTTCTTTTCTTTCTGTTGTTTTCTTAGAGATTAGTGCTAAACGCCCTTGTTCTGGGGCTGTAGCCACAAATTAAATGTTGATTATTTGAGGTTTGTGAATTAATTATTGGTTGTCATTATAAGTTACTTCTATATTCTTGTTTTAGTATTTCTTGACTGGCCATCTAGATATAATAGAGAACTCGATCGACCCATTTGATTGAGGTGATTTGTGTTTAGGAGTGACGCCCGGACGAACAACTTGCTTGGTTACGAAACATGATAAAATATAAATGCTCACCAGTTGGTCTATTTATCCCCGCTCAACGATGTAGTTAGATAGCTAATTGGAGTAGGCGACTAGATGTGTGTAGCCCGACTCATACAATTAACCCTGTAAACTAGTAACTTGACAACTAAAATTAGTTCTAAGCCAAGAATATGATACATGTGCTGCCCTGGGATTTTCCAACTATTGTAAGTAATTTTATTATTTTGTTCTTGCATTCTTTTCTTTTGACACTCTTAAATAAATAATTTGACCAATATAATTTAGTAAAAATAGTTAATTAATAAGTCTTTTGGGTTCGATAATCTGGTTCTTTTAAGAGCCACTATATTACTTACGCGACCATGTACACTTGCGTGTGCAATTGGGAGCAACAAGTTTTTCGCGCCGTTGCCGGGGACTTAGAAATTGACTTATATTCAATCTTCTTAAGTCTACAATTAAAATATTAAGGTATTAATTACTTGATCTTAGCTTGTTTATTGCAGGCACTTGACTTTCAGGTCTGGCTCGGAAAGGAGAACTTGTCGAACCTTACAACGAACCCGAAAGAGTTTTATGCCAGTGCAGGAAAATGGTGAATCAAGGACAACATGGAGAATTGGGGCTAGGTCTTCCGGGAAACATTGATGATGATAATCAAGACAACTTGAATAACCCGGAAAATGAGAATAACCAAAGGAATCCGGATAACCAAGGAAATTTGAATAACCAAGGAGTACCGCCTGTTATACCCGCAAGACCAGTCCATGATGTGGCAGTCCCACTCACAGCCAATTTGTCATCTAGTATTAGGAAACCTCCACTGGGGAATAGATTTGAACTAAAGTAGAGCATGGTACAAATCCTCCATTCTAATGGGCAATTCATTGGTCTCCCCCATGAGGATCCTCAAATCCATCTTAGGACCTTCATAGATATTACCAATACATACATCCCAATTGGAGTCTCATCGGACTATGTGAGGCTGACTTTGTTCCCGTACTCATTGTTAGGAGCTGCAAGGCGTTGGTTAGACTCTGAGCCACCAAACTCGATCACTACTTGGGATGATCTAGCAAAGAAGTTCCTGAGTCGATTTTTCCCATCCAAGAAAACCGCTAAGCTGAGGGGTGAGATAATAAACTTTGTTCAAAAGCAAGGAGAGGACATGTACCAAGCATGGGCG
The DNA here is from genome assembly GCF_900185275.1 of Solanum verrucosum. Taxonomy (NCBI): domain Eukaryota; kingdom Viridiplantae; phylum Streptophyta; class Magnoliopsida; order Solanales; family Solanaceae; genus Solanum; species Solanum verrucosum. Next base: position 5,975,944 of record NW_026020274.1, read on the forward strand.
CGTTTGAAACAAATGTTGAATGCTTGCCCACACCACATGCAAACCAATGAGGTATTTTCTCACACTTTCTTTAAGGGTTTAGACTATAATGCTCGTGCTATTCTTAATAATGTAGCAGGTGGACAAGACCTATCCATAACAAGTGAAGAGTTCTTTGCCTTACTCGATAAACTTTTTGAAGGGAACCAAGGGTATAAGGGGGAAATGTCTAGAACCCCAACACAAAAGGCTGCAGGGATCTTAGATGTAGACCAAGCTACTGCCATAAATGCCAAATTAGATGCAATGCAACATAACATGGCCTTACATTTTAAACAAATGGCTTTAAATTAGGCACCGATAAACGTAGTACAACATGCAGCAAATTGGTGTGAGGTATGTGGTAATGGAACTCATGAAACCGAGCAATGTGACGTAAACTCGGATTCCGTAAACTATGTGGGTAATGCACCAAGGGGTGGAGTGCAACAAATTATGGTAATACTTACAACCCTAGTTGGAAGAACCATCCTAACTTCTTATGGAGTGGTAACCAAAACCAAAATCAGGCGCAAGGGGTGTTAACCAATACCGTTCTCAAGTGGCTGGGCAACAATACTACAATCCTAACCAAGGCTCAAATCCTAGTTCACCAAAATGGGGGATGACCAATGAAGAGCTACTCTAAAACTGCATGGCTGAAATATGACCAAATTAAATGCTAGACTAGATAAGCAGGATGAGAAACATTAGAAACATCCAGATGTCCCAAATGAGTTTAGAGAAACAAATTGCGCAAGTGGCTAATTCTTTGAACTTGCGTCCCCAAGGTGGGCTGCCCGGTGATACTGAGCCCAACCAAAAGCAATGGCATGCGGTAAGTACTAAAAGTGGGCTGCAATTAGAGGAACTAGCTCCAAAGAAGAGAGACACTGAGGTAAGTAACAAAGCAAAGAAGGTGGAAGAGGTAGTAAAAAGCTCCAATGTTGAGGTACCCGTTCCTCAAAAGAAATTACCATCTCCATTTACACAAAGGCTGAAAAAGCAGAGTGAAGATGAAAGCTTCGGTAAATTTCTCTCTCTCCTTAAATAGGTTCACATTAATCTAACTTTGGTTGACATTTTGCAAGGTATCCCGAAGTATGCTAAATACGTGAAGGACATTGTGGCTAGCAAGAGGAGACTCACGGAATATGAAACCGTGGCAATTACTGAGGAGTACAGCTCAAGGATCCAAAACAGACTGCCCAAAAAGTTGAAAGATCCGGGTAGTTTTACTGTGCAAATTACAATTGGGCAGAGTGTTCATGCCCGGGGTTTGTGTGATTTGGGGGCAAATATAAATTTGATGCCCTTATCTTTGTATCTAAAGCTTGGGTTGGGTAGTCCAAAACGAATCACTGTTATTCTCCAACTTGCTGATAGATCCATTGCTAGGCCAGATGGGGTGGTAGAAGATGTGTTAGTGCAAGTAGGTTCATTGATTTTTCCGGTAGATTTTGTGGTCTTAGACTTTGAATCCGATCCTGAAGTTCCATTCATTTTGGAACGTCATTTCTTGGCCACATGTAGGGCATTGATTGATGTAGTAGCTGGTCAATTAACCATGAGGGCACATGATAAGGTAGAGGTATTTGATATTTACCGCGCTCTAAAATTGTCTTCTATTTATGAAGAGTTGTCTGCTATTACTGTGGTTGATCGCATAGTAGAGTCACAATTAGTTGTTTCCGAAGACCTTTTAGAAAGAGTGCTAGTAGGTCATAAGAGAGATGAAGATATTGAGGCTCAAGAGATAGAAACATTCTGAATCTGGCACTTGTGGAGCCTCACAAGCGAAGAAGAACCATTAGAGCGCGACTTAGGGCCACTACCCAAACCCTCCATTGAGGAAGCCCCAAAGCTGGAACTGAAAACACTACCGCTCACCTCAGGTATGCATTTTTGGGTACTAATTAAACTTTGCCTGTTATACTTTCTGCAGAGTTGTCTGAAATACAAGTTAGAGCGGCATTGAGGATCCTAAAACAGAGAAAGAAAGCTATTGGATGGCAGATGGCTGACATTCATGGGATTAGTTCGGCGTTATGTATGCACAAAATCTACATGGAAGAGGATCACAAACCAAGTGCACAACATCAACGTCGACTAAATCCTTTGATGAAAGAAGTGGTGAGAAAAGAGGTAATAAAGTATCTAGATGCTGGAATTGTGTACCCAATCTCTGATAGTAAGTGGGTAAGTTCAGTACAATGTGTTCCCAAGAAGGGAGGTATCATAGTGGTAAGGAACGAAAAAAATGAGTTGATTCCTACTAGAACAGTGACCGGGTGTAGAATTTGCATGGATTACCAGAAACTAAATGATGCTACCCAGAAAGATCACTACCCTGTTCCCTTCATTGATTAGATGTTGGACCGACTAGTAGGGCAAGAATATTATTGTTTCTTAGATGGATATTCCGGTTACAACCAGATCTTAATTGCCCCAAAAGATCAGGAAAAGACCACGTTCACTTGTCCTTATGGTACCTATTTTTTCAAACGCATGTCATTCGGACTTTGCAATGTACCGGTGACTTTTCAAAGGTGTATGACGGACATTTTTCATGATATGGTGGAAGACTTTGTAGAGGTGTTCATGGATGATTTCTCCGTATTTGGGAAGTCTTTTGAGGTATTTCTTCGGAATCTTGATTAAGTACTTGCTAGATGTGAGGACACTAACTTAGTTCTAAACTGGGAAAAGTGTCACTTTTTGGTTAGAAAGGGGATAGTGCTAGGACACAAGGTGTCTAAGTCTGGTTTAGAGGTTGATAAGGCCAAGGTAGAAGTTATTGAAAAATTGCCCTTCTCATTTCTGTAAAAGGGGTGCGTAGTTTTCTTGGTCATGCAGGATTTTACAGGCAATTCATCTAAGATTTTTCCAAGATTGCAAGACCTATGTGCAGTCTCTTGGAGAAGGAGGTGAAGTTTGACTTTAATGAGATGTGCTTAAAATTTTTTGAGATGTTTAAGAGGAGCTTAATTGAAGCTCCCATCTTAATTGCTTATGATTGGGAATTACCATTTGAACTTATGTGTGATGCAAGCAACGTAGCAGTGGGTGTAGTGTTGGGACAAATAAAGAAGAAAGTGTTCCACTTGATCTATTATGCAAGTAAGACCCTTGACTCTACACAAGCTAATTATACAGTGACTGAGAAAGAGATGCTGGCTCTAGTGTTCTCCTTTGACAGGTTTAGATCGTATTTGGTAGGTACTAAAGTGATTGTTTTTACTGACCATGCAGCTATTAGGTACCTATTTAACAAGAATGATGCTAAACCAAAGCTAATTCGATGGATGTTGCTTCTCCAAGAATTTGACCTTGAGATCAAAGATAGGAAAGGTACTGAACATCACATAGCAGATCACTTGTCCAGGTTGGAAGATTTTTCCCATGTGAATGAAGGTGAGCAAATCTGGGTATGCAGACATTGTGAATTTGATGGTAAGTGGAGATTATCCTTCGGGTGCAACCACCCAACAAAAGAAAAAGCTCAATTATGATGCTAAGTTCTATATCTGGGATTAATCATTCTTGCTCAAGCAAGGTGTGGACTGGGTAGTGAGAAGATGCATTTCGGAGTCTGAGGTACACAAAGTGCTCGAAAGTTGTCATTCTAGCCCATATGGATGTCATTATGGAGGAGAGCGCATTACTCATAAGGTACTACAATCTGGTTTCTTTTGGCCCTCGTTATTTAAATATTATATTGCTTTTGTGAAGGGTTGTGATAAATCCCAAAGGTTGGGTACTATTTCAAGAAGACATGAGATTCCGCTAAGTAACATTTTAGACGTGGAAATCTTTGATGTGTGGGCTATTGACTTCATGGGTCCCTTCCCGCCATCTAGTGGAAACCAATATATTCTTGTGGCTTTGGATTATGTGAGTAAATGGGTTGAGGCTGTCGCTCTTCCTTCGAATGATTCAAGGGTGGTGATAAAGTTCATCAAGAAGCACATCTTTAATCACTTTGGCACTCCAAGGGCAATCATAAGTGATGGAGGTAAGCATTTCATTAACCATCTAGTCAAAAACCTTCTTGCTAAGTATGGTATTCGTCATAAAGTTTCTACAACTTACCATCCTCAAACGAGTGGCCAAGTGGAGGTTTCAAATAGAGAGGTGAATCAAATTTTGCAGAAAACGGTGAATGCGCAGAGGAAGGATTAGTCTGAAAAGTTTGATGATGCGTTGTGGGCATATAGGACTGCGTATAAGATACTCATAACGATTTCTCCCTATCACATAGTATTTGGAAAAGCATGTCATCTTCCGACGGAATTAGAACACCAAGCTTGTTAGGCAATTAAGAAGTTGAACTTGGACCCCGAGCTGCCCGGTAGAAAGAGAGTGAATCAGTTGCATGAACTTGAGGAGTTTAGGCTCCATGTATATGAAAATGCTAATCTTTACAAAGAAAAGAAGAAAAGATGGCATGACAAGCACATAGTTACTCGTACTTTCACTCCGAGAGAAAATGTACTACTCTTTAACTCTAGATTGAGGTTATTCCCCGAAAAACTTAAATCTAAATGGACTGGTCCTTTCGAAGTGGTAATAATGATACAACATGGGGCTATTGAACTTAAAGGTGAGACTGGCCCTATATTCTTGGTAAATGGGCAAAGAATGAAACACTACATTGGTGTGAACTCGGATCGTGATCGGGAGGCTCTTGAGCTAAATGATGAATGATCCAAGTTGCGTCATGCCGCAATGTTAAATCAAGCACTATACAGGAAGCAACCTGTGAATGATATGTAATAGATATTAGTTTTACTTAATTTTTGAAATTTTAGCTTAGTTTCAAATTCTTAGGTGTAGAGTTTTTATTTTTCGAGTTATTAGTTAGATAGGATTTTAGACGTTATAAAGAAAAATACAAAAAAATAGGTCGTGCAACGACCAAATCTAAGGCGCTGGGTGAGAGGCAACCCACCAGTATTATGTCACATTGTTTGGTTGATGCGCAAGTCATAGGAGGAGAAACCACCAAAAAATTGAAGAAATATGCTCAACACTAGTAGCACATCGCGCCAGGCCTCAGCAAGAACACCGATGGGTGGCGCAGGTAAGGCGCGTCGCACCAGAGAGGGGTTTTACAGGGGGCATATCTGGCGCACTAGCAGTGTGTCGCGCCAGCATTCCAGGTGCGAACCAGGCGCGACTCCCCTAACTCTGTTGAGTAAAACCTTTTTCAGAAAATTCTTGGGAAATTCGTGGGACCCACTAAAAATCCACCCTTTTAACTTCTCCACCTACCCAAATAAACCCACTTTTCTAAATTTTCTCTCTCTCTCTCTAAACCGTTCCCTTCCCTAAATTTTTTCTAAACCCAAAAGCTCTTTTTCTTCTTGTCCACTTATTTTCCTCCCCAAAATCCCAAATTCCCAAATTCCCAAATTCCTCCATTAATCCAAACCAAAACCTTCTTCCCTTCCTTTTCCCTAAACTCTAACACCCTTAAACCCATTCTAACCCACAAAGTTTCAAAACCCTCCAAACCCACCCACCCCACTGCCTACCCGACCCCCCACCTCCTTTTTCCCCAAATTTTTTTTGTTTGTTTGTTTTTCTCTTCTTACATTGATCCATTGTTAGGTGTAAAGATGGCTCCTAAGGGTAAGAATGTTGCTAGTGGTTCGGGTACTAGGAGGAGCAGGAAATGAGAGGCTACCGGAAGTTCTAGTCGATCAACCAACAATTTGCCGCCCCAAATATTTTGCGAGAATGCTTTGATGCACTATGGCAAACACCAAATTGTGACAATGCTGATTTTCTGGCAATGATTGAAAGACACGCTTATCGTGATATTAGGCATACTTTGTGTGGGGTGAATTCTGTCGCTAGGTGGGATAGGGTTAGAGACACGGGACATCACTTGACTCTCCACTATGGGCACTGAAATTTTGAGGCTCACATTTGGTTGAAAATTGTGTGTAGCACCCTACTACTGTGTAAGCATACGACTGATGTTACGAGGGGAGAGAGTGGTGCTAATATAGCGGTTAATAAAAGGCTTACCGGTGAATGCTGGGGCTATTTTGAAACAAAACATGCTTAAGTTTAGGTCCAATAAGTGATGACGTTTCTGTTATGGGAGCATCATTACTAGGTACCTACATGCGTTACTGATTGAGGATGAGGTTCATGATGTGTGTCCCCCCGTACCCCTCATCTAGTGTGCCACTTAGTTGATGTTACGCGCACTAAAGCACACGATCCATCCCACAGGTCCGTATTGACTGCTATTGATAGGCAAGCTCGTGATGATAGTTGGATGAGGCGTATGTTTGGAATGGATGAGTTACAACTGCGGATAGGTGGTCGTTTGGTGACTGAGGATGAAAAGGCTAAACTAGCTGAGAGTTACCCTTTGACGGATAGCGCAATGTACATATGTCGGATGGGCCTGGATTTCCAAGAACCCATTGATGTAATGATGATGCCACTGCTGATGAAGAGGATGGCTCGGATGAGGATGAGTCAGATGCTACTGGCTCGGGAGATGATGATGCTGATGCGGGGTATGTAGATGGTAATGCAGCCTTGATGGCTATGGATTTTGCCACTAATGTGTCTACCCACTGAGTTGAAGCACGTGGTCTAGAGGCCAAAAGGAAGTTCTCTTTTACCTTTGCACTTTTTTTATTTTGCACACTGAGGACAGTGTCTTGTTTAAGCGTGGGGTGGAAGTTGAACTTCATTGTACATAGTTTACTTCTTTATTGAGTCTTTTTTATTTTTAGGAGGGTTCCTCACATTTTGTTTTTGGTTCTTTTCCTGAGGATAGTCCTATTGAACCGATTAGGACTAGTTTTATTGCTTTCTTGAGTCTTAGAGTAGTCTAGGAGTGACATTTCCCGATGATGGATGGATGACGACCGTCTTAAGGGAAAATTAGTCATTACGAGTAGAAGTATGAAACCTACCGCTTTGGTGCTTTGAAATCTTTTCTTGATAATTGGCTAGACGTCATGGGTGGTAACTCTTTGTTTGCAATATTTAAATGGTGACCTTAAAAACAAACATAATCTCTTTTTCTTGACTCTAAATGGAAAATAAAAAATATATATGGGCTTAATTGTGTAGAAACACCGTAGTGCAATTTATGTGAGTAGCTACAAGTATTGGGTCCTTATGTGTGTTGTGATTCCATGTGTGGTGAATATTTGATTAGTTTTGTATTGAATAACATCTAGAACTTGCCTCAAGTGTGCCTAAGGAGTAACTTGTGTGAATTATGGAATATGATTGAGGCGTTTCTTTAAATAGCTACATATGAATTTCCTTATATGCCTCCAAAAAAAATATCCCTAGCTTAGCCCCATTGAGCCTTGTAGCCTTGCTTTTGTTCTAACCCACTAAATTGAGTCGAATCCCTTTTTATTGATACCATTAGTTTGATCCCAAAGTAATCCTTAATGCACTATGTTGAGTTGAAGAAAATGACAACCTTGGTTAAAATGGATAGAGTGGAAATGCTTGGTTTTGTGGAGAAGATCGAGAAAGGTAGCCAAATGATACCCCATAAGTCCTAAAAGGTTATGATTGGCCCTAGTCCCTTGGGACATTGTGTACTTCGACCAAGGCTAAAAAGCCTAAGTCAAAGGTGGCTAATCCTAAAATAAAAATAAAAATAAAAAAATAAAAAAAAATATATATATACCTTAATAATGGCCTTGGTCCTTACAAGGACAACGTGCACCTTAATTTAAGTAAAATCGATAGGTTGAGGGTGGCTATTGTTAAGTGTGAAAAAAAAGAAAAAATTATATAAATAAAGAGGAGAGAAAAGGGGGTGTGTGCAAAAAGAGGGCTCAAGTGAAAGTGAGGCAAGGTGTTAAATTCAATTGGAAAACATCTAATGGGGAAATAAAAGGGGAAGAAAGAGTTGTGAATGTTAGCACTGACAACAAAACATGTGCATTAGGGAGGATGAGTCACTAATTTTACCCAAAGGTATCCTCCCTTACCTAAAGCCGACATGACAATCGAATGAAAGTCCTCTTGATTCTATGAGTAATACTTTGTGAAAATTAAAGTACACCAAGGGCAAGCTTATGGCATGTTAGGATATGTGACTTCATTTGTGAGTGTGAGAGTGAATTTTTTTAAATAAATGGCCTTATGATTGAAATGCATTGTTGTTAGTGTGAAAGAAAGGCTATACTTAAAGTGGTGAGGGCATTCATGAAACATGTTTGGTGCTTAATCGTGTTTTTCTTGTCTCTATGATATTGCATTAGCCCGGAATTATTTGAGAAGAGTCATTCATCGAGGTTGTGAAATGTTGATTGGTAGACTACAAGAAAGAGTTGAAATTATTGGATGTAGTGTGTGCCACAAGATCATGATTAAATATGTTTCGCCGGTTGTAAAGCGAGGTGAAGAGTCCAAGGTTTAAGAGTATGATTTGATAAGATAGAGTTTGTTTGAGGACTAACAAATGTTTAAGTGTGGGGTGGTGATCTTGGGCATATAAATATGCCTAATTACTATGAATTACCCATCTTTATCGTAAGTTTTAGGACGTTCACTAATCTAACTAGCATGTTTCAGCTTAAGATTGCGATGATTGCATACTAACATACATGATTAGTAATTTTGCAGGATTCATAAGGAAGTGATCGAGTCAAGGAAGAAAAAGAGTTGACAAACGACGAGTGAGGCCAGAAGGAACTGCTGGCGCGAAGCCCCAACGTCAAATGATGCAGGTCTCGATCGACCCATTTGATTGAGGTGATTTGTGTTTAGGAGTGACGCCCGGACGAACAACTTGCTTGGTTACGAAATAGGATGAGATATAAATGCTGCTAGTTAGTCTATTTATAACCGCTCAACGATGTAGTTAGATAGCTAACTGGAGTAGGCAACTAGAGGTGTGTAGCCTGACTCATACAATTAACCCAATAAACTAGTAACTTGACAACTGAAATTAATTCTAAGCCAATAATATGATACAAGATATTCAGTATATGCTGCAGCCCTGGAATTTCTCTTTACTTGCTTGAAACATCAACTTAAAGTCGTTCACATTTAGTTACGTTTATTGAGTTTGTAATTAGTTGTAGTTAGCAATCAATCATCAACTCTTGAAAAGGTTACTTTTACTTTTATTTGTAGAATTAAATGTTAAATATAAATTGATCATAAGTCCCTTGGGAACGATCACTCGTTTCTTAAAGAATCTATATTACTTGCGCGACCACGTACACTTGTGTGTATATCAGGGAGCAACAGTAACATATTTGGGACTCTAAAATAATATTATTGGCGGTAATCTCTATTCATCAATGAACTTACGATATATAGTTTTGAATTTAATTTGAGTATATTATTATTACACATATTTTATAGGGATATATGCATAATCTTATTGTGTATGAGAGTTTACATGGTACGAAAATAGATTTTTAATATTATTTCTCTTTTAACTTCCAACCATTTCTCCTTAAAACTAGCAAAAGATTATTTAGAATTATCTTTCTGTAATGACCAGGTTCCGTCGTTATGAAAAAACCAACGGGAAAATTTTTTGGGCCGAAAAACTTTTTCATAGTAACTTGGAATTTCCCAACCTAGTCCAGATTTGGACGAAATCAGAGTCTTTAAGGTGTAGGGAAATCTGGTAACAATCGGGTGACTTATTTATGATTTTGATGAAATGAGTAGTTAGATAAGTTGTCAAGGAATCCGTACGACTTTACAAAATTGAATTCGGGTTAGTAGAACTCCCGGAATCGATCTTAGGGTGAACGGTATTTTTTTGAGCGTCGTTGGTTAAAGGTGTGTTGTGAAATGAGGGTCTTGGAATTATTAAAATACCTCACTGTTTCATACAAGCCGCTAAGGCAGTGATTTTGGTCGCTCTGGCGGGGTGAGGGCCATTATGGTAGGCCCGACGCGACTTAAGGTCGTAAATAAACCCCAAAACATCTTATTTCTGCACTCTTTGGTTTTTAGAGCTAAGAAACGAACTCCAGGCGATTCTTGATAGTTTTCCACCATTCTTGCGGCGAAAGGTAATATTTTAACTCCCCGAATCCGTTTTCAATCCATAGAATGTAATTAATGGGTAATTATCAATGGGGGAGAGTTTTTGATTTAAAAATCATTGTGGAAAAAGTCGTAGTTTGGATACTTGGGATCATGGGTATGATCTAGGGTTGTTAGAATTGTTAGTAATCCGGGTAATTAGTGATTGTTTATTGATTCTCATATTATATTGATTGTTTGTAGACCAAGAATAAGCAGAATGAATCCAGGAAAAGAATGATCAAGTTTCTTAGGGTTTCAAGCTTGTTTCGAGGTAGGTGATGGTTGTGATTTTATGATTGTGTGACGTATGTTTATCTTTTCTTTATTATGATGCATGTATATATGTATGCGAATGTTGCATTATTGATCACACTAGTTGTAAATGATGATATATGACTATGAATGCCATGAATCATGACTTGATTGTATGATTATGAGAATGTACTTTGTGATTGTGATTGTGGCTTGTTGAATGGATCGGGTGTTGCGTTTCGACAAACTAACTTGGATTGGTTGCCACATTCCGGCATAATTATTGGATCGGTTGCCACGTTCAGACATAATCTTTGGATCGGGTACCACGTTCCGGTATGCTAACTTTTTGGGTTTGGGTTCCATGAGAGGACCAATGACTTGATATAACTATGATATTCGAGTATTGTGAAACTGTTCGTTCGTAAACGTTGATGATATTGTATATGTTTGGTGTATGCATGTTATTATATTGTTGTATTGACTTATGTATGTTGCACTTAGTAGGATAGCCGCATGATCCTACCAGTACATTGTGGTTGTGTACTGATACTGCACTTGCTCTTTCTTTGTTGGGTACAGGGCATCTTTAGGTGGCTATTGACTAACCTCGCTTGGAAGATTAGTGATCATCGTTCGAATTCAAGGGTGAGCCAGTTCTTCCAGGATGCCATGAGTTGTCCTTTCATCTATGTCCATATTTCGGACTTAGACTTTTCTAGTTAGTTGATTAGTTCATTAGTTTAGGGTTGTATCCCTTTTTGTTTAGACTTGTTGAACTTTAGATGTTTTGGCACATTGACTTTCAGGTTCTAGGCGTATTTTCCGCATTGTTAGTTGTTTGAACTTCTGGAAGTTTATAGGAACTTCAATTTTGGCTATTATTCCTATTTTTGTATCCTTAAATGCTTTAGTTTTGGTTTAGTTGCTTGGTTTGAGTTGTAGTAATGGTTTTCCCACCGGAGGGTTAGTGTGGGTGCCAATCATGATGGTCTGGGTCGTGGCAAAGTTGGTATCAGAGTCTAGGTTCGTTGATCTCGATTTACCAAAATAAGTCTAGTAGAGTCTAGAGGAACGATACGGGGACACATTTACTTTTCTTCAAGATGCTATATGACTTTAGGAAATCTCTCTGTTTTCTTTTGTCTCCTTTCGTGCTATTACTTGATTCCAATTGGTATCTGGCGATTCAAATTGGTATCTAACCTTCTTCACTCTTCTGTCCGCAGATGGTTAAACTAGATTCAACGGCGTCAGGCCCGTAGCTCCCGTCAATGCTCCAGTTGAGGAATCTGCAGCGAGAGGTCGCGGTAGAGGTAGAGGTAGAGGAAGAGCTAGGGGTAGAGGCCGAGGAAGAGTGGTGCCTACTAGAGATGGGGTACTGGTCGAAAATGATCCCCAAAATGAGGCCCCTATTGTGCATCATGAAGAGATAGAAAATGATGTTGAGGTTGAAAATGTTGAGGAGGTTGGACAAGAGGAAGAGGTGTAGGCTGAGACTACCGATGTTCCTCCCATAGACCCAGTGTTAGGTCAACAGATCATGTCATTTCCGAAGGAGTTGGTTGGTCCTAGAGTGCTTTCTTCTGCTCAAGTAACTCAAGCTCCTACTAATCTCCCTGTTGCTAGCATTGCGCCCAAGGTGGGTGTGACAGGAGGTAATGATGCTTTCTTCCGTCCATTGTTGGGTTCTGTTATGACTGGTAATGAGCATGAGATGTTGACTAAGTTTTTGAAGCTAAAGCCTCATGTATTTCTTGGTTCTGAGAATGAGGATGCTTATGAGTTCATCTTAGACTGGTATGAGAGGCTTCATAAGTTAGGAATTGTCCATCAACATGGGGTTGAGTTTGTGACTTTTTAGCTTCAAGGTGAGGCTAAACAGTGGTGGAGAGCTTATATGGAATGTAGATCTTCAACTTTACCTCCACTCTCTTGGACCCCATTTCATGCTCTGTTTTTGGAGAAATATGTGCCTAGAATTCTGAGGGATTGCAAGAAGGATGAGTTCATGGCTTTCGAGCAAGGTGTTATGTCTGTGGCTGCTTATGAGGCCAAGTTCCATGTTTTGTCTAGATATGCTACTCAATTTGTGACGACTGAGGAGGGGAGGATCCGTTTATTTATTAGGGGACTAAATTGTGAGTTGCAGGTATTATATGTTCATATGACCTCTGCAGGGAGAAGCTTTCATGAGGTAAGAGACTTTGTGAAGAAAGTGGAGGGGGTGAGGCGAGACGGTCAGGCTAAGGCATTGGCAAAAAGGGCCAAAAACTCGGGTAACTTTCAAGGTTCTTATTCCAGGGGGTCCCGAAGGCCAATGCTTGCAGCCAAGCTAATTTAGTCCGCTATGCCCGCCTCTACAGGTAACTACTCATGAACTCTATCACATAACTTGATCCAGGATAGCTAGGGAGTTGTGCCTTCGATGGGTCGCAGACCATCTTTTGATTGTACTTGCTACAATTGTGGAGAACATGGGCATATGAAGAGAAATTGTCCCCACCCACTTGTGTTAGATTCCGCGTAGCAGCAGACTAGAGCAGTGGTACCCACGGGAAATAGTAATAATGGTCGAGGGTATCCACAAAGTGGGCGAGGAGGTAATCAACAGGGCCGTGAAGGTAGAGAAAATGGTAATGCAGGCAGGGGTAATGCGCAACCAGGTAGAGAAGTTGCTTGTCAAGATGATAGGGATCAATGTTATGCCTTTCCGGCAAGAATGAGGCAGAGGCGTCAGCCGCAGTGATCACATGTACTATTTTTGGCTCTGACCAGATAGCTAATGTGTTATTTGATCTGGGTTCTACTTATTTATATGTATCCGTGTGATTTACCTCAAAATTTGCTATGATTTGTGATATACTAGATGCTCCCATCCATGTTTCTAGCCCAGTTGGAAAGTCTATCATAGTCACCTATGTTTATCGTGCTTGTCCTATTTTGTTAAAGGGTTTACAGATTTGAGCTGATTTGGTGATTTTGGATATGAGTGACTTTGATATATTCTTAGGCATGACTTGGTTTTCCCCTTATTATGTTGCGCTTAATTGATGAGTCCACCAGTTGGACTCATTTGGGGCTATATTTTAATAGATATTGTGTCCTCAAATGCTTATTTTCTCTCAATATCTGATGAAAACCCTTAAGTTTAAGGTATTTGAAGTTTGAAGGAAAGCATGGACAATAGGTCGCAAAAAGGAACGAAAAGGCTGAAAAGAATAAAGGAATGAAGACATGAGGATCGCTGAGTCCACTTGGTGAGTCGCCGAAGGGTCTTACTTCACCTTTTGTTCCAGTGTGCTGAGCCCTGAAAAGAAAGGATCAAGTCGGCGGAAAAAGAGAGCAGTCGACGCATCGCCGAGAAGTTCCGCAAAGCAGTACCATGTCTCACAATGACCAAGAGCACGACGATGCTGAAGGCTTGTGCAAGACAACGATGAACTACACCATATGGTGAATTGCCGAGTTGATCGGTGATTCCGACTAACGATGTCGAATGATCCACTGCAGCACAAATCTGTGAAAACTATAAATACTAATTAGAGTTGTAGTTTTATGGGTGGAACAATTATTATAATTTTAATATAGAATAGTACTTTTTGATATTTTTGCTCTAAGTTTGAGAGGGTTTTGAAGACTTGAAGATCCAAAGGGTTTCATCTTCAAGATTTGGGTTTTGGTCTCTTGGATTCTTCAATTTTGGCCTGTATCAAGACTTACATCATCATACCCAGTTGAATGCGAGCTCAATTTGGTATAAATTTCTATCTCTTATACATGTGTGGCTAAAATCTCAATTCTTGGGGTGTGATTTAGCGAATATGGGTTAAGATAATGTTGGGTCTTGCTTGCTGATAGATTAATCGTAGTTTAATTGTGATTTCGTTCAGTAATTGTGGATGAATTTAATGAATTTGTAGTTGCAAATACAAGTTTATTTATGTGTTTTCGGCTTGCTCGAGAGAGAGATCGTAAAACTAAAACTACTAAATTGATGGCTGGTGGGAGTGGGTCGACATGAGGTTCAGCTCAAGAGAGTGAATCCTAGTCTCATGTCACGACCCAAGCCTAGGGCCTAGACGTGACCGGCGAATGGGGAACCCGAAGGAACCCCAAACAAGCCTCATAGCATATCATTACACATCCTTGGTCGCGGAAGCAATTAAAATGACCATAAGTGATAAGCATAATCAAGGGGAAATCGGGACTAAGGGAGCAAGAAAAAAAAAAGGGAATGATACATAAATACCATAGATGAGTCAAGCTCAAGCATAAAACACAACTTGTCCAACACCACCTCTAAACATGAGTACTTAGCGGGGGCCAAGACAAGCCACCAGGCTCACCCTCATAGTCAAAACATAACTAAAAAGAAAAAGTCTTATACATAGCAAAAGATCATGAGCAACGTCCCCGGAATGGAGGACTCACCAATAACCTTGATAGGAAATCGTATTAGCCACGCGGAGGAGGATGGTCAAGCGGTGCTCCGGTCCCTACATGGTAACATCATGTAGGCATAGAGTATGCATTAGTACGTTTGAATGTACTAAGTATATGGGATGCAATGCAATGCTACAATAGATGGACATCATAGGAAAAATGCATAATCATACCCGATAAATAGCATATTAATGAAATGATATGTATAATAATGCTTACATAAAATTCATATTTAGTGGGACGTAGTACATGTGTGGCAAGTGACCATCAATATAGTATTTTCCAAGGCCTACCACCCCCTTGGAGAGGCGAAAGAGGTACAAACCCCTCAATGTGGTTACCCGGGCCTACCACCCCCCGAGCTAGGGACCAAGGTACAAACCCCTCGATATGGTTATACGGGCCTACTACCCCCCGTACTAGGCAACCAAGGTACCAACCCCTCGATATGGTTATACGGGCCTACTACCCCCCGTACTAGGCTTGGTCGACTCACAACATTATATTGAGAAAATCATATACATGTATCCCTTTCATCATCATTTCAATAATTATATAATCATCCGACTCATAGGATGTACATTGGACCTTCCATTTCCTATGAATTCTATAAATGACATTTTATCAAACACATGGTGGGCTATTGTTCATGTAGATAAAATCATGTCTTTCAAGAGTACTAAGTCCAACCAATTCCGAAATACATATAAATCAGCCCACCAACAACATACATATATATATCAACCTTCATAATTTGATCATGGAAGCATGAAAACCATAAACATCACATAATAATTTCATTTCATGATAATATGCAAAAATAGACCATAATAGAATGTGTAGTAGTAATTCCATAATTCAAGAGTTCATAAATGATCATAAGGACCCATAAACTTGAAGTAAAATAGAGGATAAATGGTTGGACTTGTGTAAAGGAAGGTTTCCACAATCAACCCACATACATCAACTTTGGAGAATCCTTGATGAAGATTGGAATGGAGAATTGAAGCTTGAGATTGAGTCTTGAATCCGGAATTAGAACTTGAGATGTTTGAATTTGGTTGAAGATCTTGGTGGAATTTTGGAGAGGGTTTAGAGAGTGTTTTTGAGTGTTTTGAAGCTAGAAAGAAATATAACTAAGTATGGGACAATCCTCTTTTTTATAAAAGAAAAACGTCCCAGCCGCTACAGTAACGTAGCTTACTGGAAATTGCAATTCTGCCCGGACAAGTTTTACGAAAATGATCATAACTCCTTCATCCTAACTCGGAATGAGGTGAAACCAATTGCATTGGAAAGATAACTCGAAGGGCTTTAATTTAATAGGTAGTGGACCTTCCAGTTCCTTGTGTGCTAAGAGATATGCCTCTTTAAAGTTGACCCTGAAAATCGCATTTTTTGCGATTTTCGAATTTTGATACGGTTGCTCTAAAATTCGGGTTAGACCCATTTCCCACTCAATTTTACCCCCTAAATAAGATTATGAAGTCGAATTTCTGAAATCATGCACGGATTTTGAGATATATGGAAATTACAATTATAGGTGTTTCCGAAGCACATTTTCGAGCATTTTTGGGGTCGTTTCAATATCTCCCCCTTGGGAACATTCGTCCCCGAATGTTAAAGAAACGTACATGAGGGACACAAACATGGCAATATCAGCCCACATAAGGATGCAACAATGCACTTACATCTTATTTCAAAAACCTCAACATAGTTGTAAAACCACAATGAACTTGTCAATTTAAACATGAATGTATGCAATGACATGGGGGCTGAACTTAAGACCTGAGATTTTATAAAGGGTTTAAATTAATACCTTAGGCTTGAGTGGATTGGAAAAGATAAGGATATCGCCTTTGCATGTCCGCTTCGGCCTCCCAAGTAGCACTTTCAACTTGTTGATTTCTCCAAAGGACTTTAACGGAAGCCACATCTTTGTTTCTCAACCTCTTCACTTGTCTATCTAAAATCTGGACCGGAACCTCTTCATAGGTCAAATTATCTTCAACAACACCCACAACATCAAGAGACACAATGGCATATGGATCACCCACACACTTCCTCAACATAGACACATGAAATACCGAATGAACCAAATTCATTTCGCTAGGAAATTCCAACTCATAAGCTACCTTGCCAATTCTCCTCATCACCTTATAAGGACCCATGTATCTTGGGCTCAACTTGCCCTTCTTACCAAAACGAACCACACCCTTCATGGGTGACACCTTCAAATAGACCCAATCACCAACTTGGAATTCAAGAGCCCTTCTCCTCACATCGGCATAGGACTTTTGGCGACTTTGGGCCGTCTTCAACCTTTCTCTAATCATCCTAACCTTCTTAAGAGCCTCCATAACTAGATCTGGTCCTAACAGGGCCACCTCACCAACCTCAAACCACCCAACCGGTGATCTACAACGCCTCCCATAGAGAGCCTCAAAAGGAGCCATACCGATGCTAGAATGATAGCTATTGTTATAGGAAAACTCAATCAATGGAAGATGATCATCCCAACTACCCTTGAGCTCCAATACACAAGCCCTAAGCATATCCTCAAGTGTTTGGATAGTCCTTTCGGCTTGTCCATCCGTTTGCGGGTGAAAGGCCGTAGTAAGCTTAACTCTCGTACCTAGACCCCTTTGAAAGGACTTCCAAAAGTGTGAAGTAAATTGAGTACCACGGTCCGATATGATGGATAGAGGAATCCCATGCAACCTTACCAAGTCATGAATATATAACCTTGCATAATCTTCCGCCCCATATGTTGTCTTTACCGGTAGAAAATGAGCCGATTTTGTCATTCTATCAACCACCACCCAAATATAATCAAAACCTTTTCTAGTCTTGGGTAAACCAACTACAAAATCCATATTAATTTCTTCCCACTTCCAAGTAGGAATCTCTATGTCTTGGGTTAGACCACCCGGCCTTTGATGTTCGGCCTTGACTTGTTGACAACTATGACAACCGGAGACGAATTTGGCAATGTCCTTCTTCATGCCTCCCCACCAATACACATCCCTCAAATCTCTATACATTTTGGTGGAACCGGGGTGAATGAAGTAGGAAGAATTATGAGCCTCCTCAAGAATTTTCTCCCTCAAACCATCAACACAAGGCACACACAACCTACCTTGGTACCTAAGGGCACCATCTCCCCCTTGGGAGAAAACTTCCACCTTGCCCTCTTTCACCAAGACCTTCAATTCTAACAAGGAAGAGTCAAGATCTTGTTTTGCTATCACCTCATCAACCAAGGAAGACCTAGCACCATCAACAACGACCACACCACCATTACCAACCTCTTCCAACCTAACCCCCAACCTAGCCAACCGATGCACCTCCCTAGCCATTTCCCTATCACCAATATCAACATGAGCTAGGCTACCCATAGACACCCTACTCAAAGCATCTGCCACCACATTAGCTTTACCGGGATGATAATGCACACTCATATCATAATCTTTAAGAAATTCTAGCCACCTTCTTTGTCTCAAGTTGAGATCTTTTTGGGTGAAGACATATTGGAGGCTTTTATGATCGGTGAACACATCAACATGTACCCCATACAAGTAATGACGCCAAATCTTTAAAGCAAACACCACCGCGGCTAATTCAAGATCATGCGTAGGATAGTTCTTTTCATGCACTTTGAGTTGTCTAGAAGCATAGGCTATTACCTTACCATTTTGCATTAGGACACAACCCAAGCCAACTCTAGAAGCATCACAATACACAACAAATCCCTCAAGCCCATCCGGTAGTGACAATATAGGAGCGGACACAAGTTTATCTTTCAAGGTTTGAAAACTCCTTTCGCACTCATCGGTCCACTCAAACTTAGCCTTCTTTTGTGTCAACTTAGTCATGGGAGAAGCAATAGAAGAAAACCCATTCACAAATCTCCGGTAGTAACCCGCTAAGCCCAAGAAGCTCCTAATATCCGACGGGGTCAATGGCCTAGGACAATTTCTAATCACATCGGTCTTCTTAGGATCTACCTTAATACCATCCCCCGAAACAACATGACCTAGGAAGGCAACCTCTTTCAACCAAAATTCACACTTTTCATACTTGGCATACAACTTCTCCTCTCTCAATCTTTGCAACACAACCCTCAAGTGACCCATATGTTCTTCCTCGCTATGCGAATAGATTAAAATATCATCAATGAAGACCACAACAAAGGAATCAAGGTAGGGTTTAAAGATCCTATTCATTAGGTCCATGAAGATAGCCGGTGCATTGGTCAACCCAAAGGACATGACCACAAATTCATAATGCCCATACCTAGTCCGGAAGGCTGTCTTGGGAATGTCACACTCCCTCACCTTCACTTGATGATACCCAGACCGAAGATCAATCTTAGAGAAATGGCTAGCCCCTTGCAATTGGTCGAACAAGTCATCAATCCTAGGAAGAGGATATTTATTCTTGACGGTGACCCTATTGAGTTGCCGGTAATCAATACACATCCTAAGGGACCCATCTTTCTTCTTCACAAACAACACCGGAGCACCCCATGGTGATTGGCTAGGCCTAATAAAACCCTTCTCCAACAAGTCCTTCAATTGTTCCTTCAACTCCTTTAACTCCGCCGGGGCCATACGGTAAGGGGGAATAGAAATGGGTTGAGTATCGGGGAGGAGGTCTATGCCAAAATCTATTTCCCTTTCGGGAGGAACACCGGGAAGGTCATTAGGAAAGACATCAAGGAATTCATTTACAACCGGAACCGACTCTATAGGAAGGGTTTTGGACTCCACATCCTTAACCCTCACAAGGTGATAGAGACACCCCTTAGAGATCAACTTACGGGCTTTAATGCAAGAGATGAACCTACCCTTGACTACCACATTTTGGCTTTTCCACTCAAGAATGGGTTCACTTGGAAATTGGAACTTGACCCTACGGGTTCTACAATCAATGGAAGCATAGTATGCATGCAACCAATCCATCCCAAGAACAACATCAAAATCGACCATGTTCAACTCAACAAGATCACAAGGCAATATTTTATGCAAGATGCAAATAGGACAATTCCTATAGACCTTCCTAGCAACAATATATGCACCAATAGGAGTAGACACCTTATATGACTCACGCAACAATTCGGGCTCAACATGAAACTTTTTGGCAACAAAGGGGGTGCTAAAAGAAAGAGAGGCGCTATGGTGGGCCCAACGTGACTTAAGATCGTAAATAAACCCCAAAATGTCTTATTTATGCACTTTTCAGTGTTTAGAGCTAAGGAACAAACCCCAGGCGATTCTTGACAGTTTTCCACCATTCTTGAGGCTAAAGGTAAGATTTTAACTCCTCGAATCCATTTTCGATCTGTATAACGTAATCTAATGGGTAATTATCGATGGGGGAGGGTTTTGATTTAGAAATCATGGTGGAAAAAACCTTAGTTTGGATACTTGGGATCATGGGTATGATCTAAGGTTGTTAGAATTGTTAGTAATCCGGTTAATTAGTGATTGCTTATTGATTCTCGTAATATATTGATTGTTTGTAGACCAAGAACAAGCGGAACAAATTCTGAAAGGGAAGAATCAAACTTCTTAGGGTTTCAAGCTTGTTTCGAGATAGGTGATGGTTGTGATTCTATGATTGTGTGATGTATGTTTGTCTTTGCTTCATTATGATGCATGTATGTATGCAAATGTTGCATTATTGATCACACTTTTTGCAAATTAGGATATATAACTATGAATGCCATGAATTTTTGATTGTATGATTATGAGAATGTACTTTGTGATTGTGATTGTGGTTTGTTGAATGGATCGGGTGTTGCGTTCCGACACACTAACTTGGATCGATTGCCACATTCCGACATAATTATGGGATCAGTTGCCACGTTCCGGCATAATCTTTGGATCGAGTACTATGTTCCGGTATGCTAACAATTTTTGTTTGGGTTCCATGAGAGGACCAATGACTTGATATAACTGTGATATTTGAGAATTGTGAGACTGTTCGTTGTTCGTAAATGTTGATGATATTGTATTTGTTTGGTATATGAATGTTATTATACTGTTGTATTAACTTATGTAAGTTGCATTTAGTGGGATAGTCGTGTGATCCTACCAGTACACTCTGGTTGTGTACTGATACTGCACTAACTCTTTCTTTGTTGAGTACAGGACAACTTCAGGCGGCTATTGACAAACCTCGCTTAAAAGATTATTGATCATCGTTCGAATTCAAGGGTGAGCCAGTTCTTCCATGTAACACCCCGTAACTAGAAATAACTAGAAAGAAGTTAAAAAGTGGAAATAGTCATTTTTGGAAAGAATATAAAAATCTAGAAAATTTGTTAAGTATGTTAAGTTGGATTTTTGGTCAACTTCAAATGACCATAACTCCTATCTTAAGATGAGTTAGGTGTGTTTCCAGATATCTTAGGAAAGATCTTGGAATAATCTTTCTAACGCCGCAGAGTTTGCACGATT
The DNA here is from genome assembly GCF_900185275.1 of Solanum verrucosum. NCBI lineage: Eukaryota > Viridiplantae > Streptophyta > Magnoliopsida > Solanales > Solanaceae > Solanum > Solanum verrucosum. The sequence goes on from NW_026020274.1 coordinate 5,997,177, forward strand.
ATGAGTTCGTATGAGTGAGATATGACTATTTGAAGTTGGGCTTCTCAATTAAGGAAAGTCTAATCCGGATTTTGGAAGGGTATTTTAGTCTTTTCCTTTCCCAATTATTTTAATTCATTTTTAGGAGTTTAATTGGGGTCTAAACTGAACTTGATCAGTTCACGTTTATCCAAAAAGAGTTAGGGTTTTGAGAGAAGAGAAAAGAAAAGGAGAAAAGAGGAGGAGAAGCAAGATTCGTCAAGATCAGTCAAGTTTGATCATGGATTTCATCAAGGGGTGATCCCTACGAGGTATGTGAGTTCACACATCTTTGGGTTCGTTCACCCATGCACCACACTTGTTTTTTTCAGTATGATTTTCGTCCTAAAAGATTGAGACTTTGATGTTCTTGAGTTATATTCTTGGATTGCTTTCGTTCTTGAATTTGGGATGAGATTGAGGAGCTCTTCAGAGTTTAAGATCGATTTTAGAGTTGTGTTTGATTTGATTCTTGTGTACATATGCTGGTATCTTAATTTAAAGAGGATTTGAGAAAAAGAATCAAATTTAGGCAAATTGGGGTTAGAAAACGAAGAAGGAACAAGTCGGTAGAATTTGGGTACTGGGTTCGCGTCAGAGTCTTCCATAACTGACTGACCGGTGAAAGGATAGCCGGACCCGTTGAAAGCCGGGTTAGTTCACTTATTTTGGGCATCATCTTACATCATTCGTTAAAGCACTTTCTATAAGATAGCTCCAACCTAGTCAAGGGGCTTTGATGCCCTTTGTATAGGTTAGGTTGCTGGATACGGGATCCTCGTAGTAGGCTGGACCAAGATCCAGCCGAGAGAGGGCAGTCTTTAGAAAGAACTGGTGGGGAAAGCAAGAGAACGCTTCGCGTTTTCTTATCTTCTTCCCGCTCTAGTCGTCTGGGTGTGTGGTGTGTATTGGGTGCATCTTAGTGTCTTCTTACTACGAAAAAGAAATGAGAAAATATATGAGAATTACCTCACCAAAAAAGGGGGTTTACCTAGATCATCTCCTTAGCCCAGGTCGTAGTTTTAATAAGTTTTCTTTTTTGTTTCGAGATTGGTATTTTTTGGGGGGGAAGAAAGCGGCCCCCTTTTGCGGCAGAGTAGAAAGCTGCCAATTGAATCAATGTTATTAGCTGTGAATTCAAACTCTTTGGTATTTTCTGTTTCTTCGGATGCGAACATATTCCTTGATACGCTCAAATTACACCTCCCTAAAGAAGCGTAAGCGATCGTTATTAAGTAAATAACCCAACTTGGAGGTTGGGGTCGATCCCACGAGGAATATGGTCTAGACTTAAGTTCAGCTTTACGATTATATTCGTTTTACCAACGTACTTCCGAGACAAATGATTAAAATGAGGGGATTTGTGATACAAATTTTGAAAGTAATGTGAACAATTAGTAAGCAAGATTCAAACTTTTGTTGTTATCAAGAAGAGATAGAAACTAAGGTGTACGTGTTCCCCATAAGGTCATAACGCGGTAATCCTAGTAATAGTAATCATTTCCTAGTGTATTACATGCAAAATGATAAGTTAGTTATCTCTAATTCCCTGGTCCGGCAACTACAGAATTTCACCCCGCACCTTGGTCCGGCTACGTGTGTATAATTTATTAACTCTCACCTTTACCTCATATTAGACATCACATCAATGTATGACTTAGTTATCACCCTCGCACCAATCGAAATTAGACTATTAGGTATCACACTAAATCTATGTTGATAATTCTTTTCTTATTAACTACCTCATTGGTCTGACAATTGTAGCAACAAGGCGAGTTCTAACGCATAAACTCGTTAAAAAGACTTCTAAACGAAAGAATTATCAATGCAACCAATAACACTATTCAAGAATTATTTAGTTATTATTCATACGTTGTTAATCGCTCATGGTTCCCACAGCTCTAGTTGTGTATTTAGTTACCCATAGTAGTAAGAACACAATTCATATTTTTAGATGAAGAAATCATGAACTTCCGTAATGAATAGAAGAAACCCAGAATCTCAACTTGAATTTCAAAGTCAAAATCTTCAAAACAAACTTAGGAAATCAAGAATTGCTAAAATTGAAAGTTTAATCTCCAGAGCCAAAAACTAGAACTAAAAATAATAAAGTCTAACCCCCAAAAATGAGGTTTACATGCCCTATATATAGAAAAGCAAGTCCTAACTAAAAAGGAAAAAAAGTAAGGAAATAATGTTTCAGGACACGGTTTCGATCTATGAGACTAACCTACGGACCGTGAAGTGACCTACGGTCCGTAGGTCCCTTCCGTGGCTCAGGACTTAGGCAATATTTTCAGCTTCAAAATCTTCACTCTCTAACTCAATCGACGGATCAACAGTACGGACCGTGGTTTGACCTACGGTCCGTGGACCCTCCTCCGTAACTCCATACTTAGAATCTTGAAAATCAGGTACTGGAACCCCCTCTCTGAATGATTTGACGGAACTGCAGTACGACCTGTAGGTCGATCTACGGTCCATCGTTTACAATCGTGGTTCCACACTTAGTCAAGAATTCCCTGATCTCTTTCAAGCCTTTCCCGTCCATATATGATCACCATCTATTGAACGTTTGGACCTACGGTCCGTCAATCACATCCGTAGATGCCTTTTTCTGCACATTCTTCAGTTGTGTCTCTCAACTTCTGCATCTGTACTTGTTTCCAGCAAACATGATAAAAACATATAAAAACCAATACAAAATGGCCCTAGATACACACAACTCTTAAGTGAAATGTATTACAAATACCGTAAACTCACGGTATATCAACACACTCAACTTAACTTCATTGTTTGCCCTCAAGCGACGCACTAAGACTCTAAACGACACTTTTATAGAAGCAAGAAATCACATGGCTCTCTACCCTGACTCTCTTTTTGAGTGAAAATATTTTCTCTTAGACTCAACATGCTAACTAGTGCAGATCAAAAAATGACAAGGATCGACCAATCAACACACAACATACATTGTTTTACTATCACCAATGTACCAACTTTCCGACAATATAACTAGTGCCCTTACTCCAAACAAAATCCCTTTTTCACACAATAAATATGATTTTGAGTACAAGGATTCATTCAATACTCACGCTCAAAAGTAATTTCAAGTACAGTTAGTGCTCAATACCATAGGCTTTCCCTTATTTTCACTGCTTAGACTCTCCAAACTAGTTGCTAGGATTATGATAGGACTTTCTTAGCTTGTAACGTAGGCTCAGGGTTAGGTGTGGTACATTTGGGTACTTTTTAGTGACTTTCTGCCCTCATTGACATTACGTTGGCTTTTTTTAACCTCTTCCTTGACCTATTTTTGACATCCTTCCATTTTAAGTTCTTTCCCATATTTCTTTGCACATGGATGTGACTTTAGACTTTGCAGCCCTTTATTTTTCACTTTCTTCTTCTTCCTTATTTTTCGACACTTTTATTCATTTTCTTTGGCACAAAGTCATATCCGCTTCTCATTTTTTTTCTGTTTCTCTTTTTCAACACCAAACTCTTTTCACACCCATGTTTCTTTCGATTTCCTCTTTCATAGCCACCCTCAAATTATGGAACTTCCATTAGTTGAGGTGCACAATATCCGATGTCGGATCAGGGCCAAAATTGAGGTCACTTTTTGCATTAGCCACCCTCAACTTAGGCTTTTGGCCTAAGTTGAGGTGCACATGTCCAAGGAGGGACCGGGGCCAAAACACTAGATTAGAGGAAGGTGATTTAGGGGTTTAGAATGAAATGGTCTAATTCAGGCTCAAAGCATTTGGATCAAATGGAGCATTAATTTCATCTGGTTGGATTATTTTTAGGCAATTAGTGGACTTATCAGAACAAAGGCCTATGATCACTTCCTAGCCTCTAGGGTAGATTATCATAGTAGGACTAACCGGGCAAGTTCTAGATTGGCACAAAAACTATTTGAACAATCAACTATTCTCACACACTCTTGGCACATAGTTTCATTATCAGATTATCAAATTACCCAGTTCAAGTTTTAACTTAAGTCATGAAATAAAGTTGCTTCATTATCATGTCATACTCAGAGCCAACACATTCAATCATTCTAGCCTACAATTTTAGCACATATCACAAGTTTTGGATGGGTACCATTTTTTCAAAAAGCTTGTGCCATCATGCGTCATTCTTTCTCATGCTTCCACACTTACAATCCTAACACATGATGGTTCAACTGAAATTAAGTAGTCTCTTGGGGGAAAAGAACACAGGCAAGAGACTTCACCCTATCACTTCATAATCCATTTACCTCACCCCAAAAAATAATTAATGAAATTGTCCCCAATACACACAAAAAATAGTAAAAATTAATGGATTGGCTGAAGCAAGCTTGTGGTGCATAGCGCCGACGAATTATCAACAAGCGGGTAGGTTCGGTTCTCGGAGCCCGTTGGAACAACGCACTTGGGTCCCTCTCAGTAGTGCGCACATCTATCTCATCACAATCAGTAGTGCTAGTAGTCACTCTAACTGCACCATTAGTGGTGCTAACATCATCTCCCACGGCAGTCATGGCCTCAGTGGTGGGAGTAGAACTTAAGGCTCCAATAATACTCTCACGAGCCCTCTGCTGGTGCAAGTTCTCATCTACAGTGGAGGCTCTCCTAGCCAGCTAATTCTACTGGCGTTCCCACTTCCTAGCTCGAGCATCCTCAGTGGTGTTAGAAACGTGACTAGAGTGGTGCCTCTTCCCTCGAGCACGGGTGGGCTCGGGCTGTGCTATGTCATCTCTGAATAAGGCATCAAGAACAGTGTCATCAGCCAATGCAGTAGGTGCAGACTCTGGCTCATTTGTGGGTGTGGAAATGATGGCATCAATGTCTGCCCGGAGACTATCTAACTCGGTCCGGAAAGAGGACATATCAGTAGCAAGGGATGGTCGCTCGAGGACTCTCAACTCAAAGGCATCGAGGTGCTTATGAACGGCCTAGACCTTCTGGTCCTCTCCATCCTAGCCTCGGACTCTGCAGTAGACTTCTGCATCCATGGCTTCACATGATGAAGCAGTGTAGCCATCTGTGCATCCAATTTCTGAATTTGGCCCAAGGGCACCACAGTAACCCCTGAAGGTGGGGTGACTCTGTATGAGCTAGGGGCTTGAATAACGGCCTGAGATGGGGAGGCCGGAGCATCATCAATGTGGGTTGGAGGGGCAAGGTCATCACCCTGTATTTGCTCCTCATCATCTACTAAATATGCTCCCAAAAGGGGTACTTCGACCTGCGGCTCTCGGCGTGGTGCCGCCATATTCGCCTCATCCCAAATCAGTCCTATATCCAGGGTCCCCGTTGCCCGGATCAACTTGTCACTATGCCAGATCGGCACTCTAGAGTCCCTGCTTAACTGAAAGATGAGGCAAGGAAAAAGGTAAGTGGTCGAGGCCTTGAAAGCTATCTCATCAATCTTCACAATGATCATGCGGGCAAAATCAATCTCAAACCCCGCAACCAATATTGCTACCATAACCGTGTGGTTCCAGGTGAGTGCATTATCAACCTTCGTCGGAGAAACACGATTTTGTACCAACAACCAGAAAAACTTAGCCATAAATGTGAGAGTGGCCTTCTTAATGCTTAACCCCGGAGTGATAACCCACTCGGATCGCTCTTCGTCAATAGCAATATAACGAGCCAACCAGTGTAATACAGTCTCCCTTTTCTTGTCACTACGCTGGAACTCCCCGCCCCGCACTATGTCCCATCTGTAGTCAAATTCGGCCGTGTTGAGTGCCCAAGTGTGGCTAGGGCTAGGGCCGTTGAGGAATCGATGGATGGTTTTCGAAAAGATATCCACAGAAAATCCACACACTAGTGTAGCCTAGAGTGGTGTCTAGGCTCTGGGATTAGCCTTTTTCTGAATAGAGCCTTAAAGAGTGGCTGCGTAGGAAGGATAAAACTCCCTCACGATATCCTCATTGTATGTTCCTAGTTCCTTGACCATTCAGTCACATTTATGATGTTGAAATAACCGGTGGATGTCGGGTACAGTGTGTAGGCTCCCTGTGAGAACTCTTCCCACTTCTGTGTTTAGCTGGGCCATTTTCTCTTTTATATTCAACCTCTTGGCATCCCTGCAGATCTGCTATTGGCCCTCCACGCACCATCTATTGGGATCCTCAGCAACAAGATCAGGGTCGGTGTTAGCTGTAATTGGAATATTTCCCGAACTAGTAGCCTCATCAGACGAGGCAGCCTTATCATGTGAACTAGAACTAGTGGTGGAGCCGGAAGCAGGGGCAGACTCAGAGCTGGAAGCAGAACCAGACTCAAAGCAAGAAGTAGAACTATCCTCATAGCTGGAAGTAGAACCAGCCAGTGACTAGATCAGTGTGTTCTCCTCATCAAACTGGGAGATAGTGACTACGTCGGTAACCACCTACCGGGATTAATTTTGGGTAGCACGAGGTATAGTAGGGGATGTCCTTGTTGTCGGTGGAACATATACGAGATCCTTCTCCACATCCACGTCTTCATCAGTCAGCCGAAAAATTGGCGCCACAAATTTTTTTTTGCCCCTCTTTGTGGAGGTCACTTGTTTCTTAAGAGCCATGGTACTTGTGGATGTATAATTAGTACCAAAATAAACCAATAATACACTCGAAAAATTCCAGAACTAAGAACAAACCAAAATAAAAAACCTAAAAAATTTCAGATAGTGGTTTCAGTGGCTACCTACAGTGGGTATCTATGGTATGTAGGCTGATCTACGGTTCGTGGATCCCCTCCATAGATCAGAAGTCCCAAATAGGTGGGCTCTGATAGGAACAATGGATGTGCAGAACAGTTCGTAGATTGACCTACGGACAGTAGTCCACCTCTGTGGTTCCACACTTAGTGGAGTTGCTATGTGCCACCAACCACAGACCTAATCTGCGGTCCGTAGATTGGCCTATGGTCCGTAGATGAGGTCTCGTGGATCAGGTTTGGGCCAGGTATCAGACATGCTACAATTTGAAACCATATTTTACCCATTTCGACAATTTACCCTAGTTTAATAATGCATTTCAACACAATTTATGCTAGTTTGTCATTCTAAGGGTTCTACTTACTTAATTTTCAACAGGTATGCCTACGAGACTAAGAACCCTAAGTCAAAACTTGCATCTAGACTCTTATTTTAGTGATTTTACACAATATGAAGACACACAATCACAATCTATCATCCCAAGGGTGTTTATAATTTTAGTTTAACATGCATTTTCAGACAACAACAACCCAAGGTCAAGACCCAATGCTATAGCTAGCCAACAGTAAAACAAAACTAATGCACCTATCTAAAGGAATACAGAAATATAAAATAAACAAAGAAAACTACTAAACCGGAAAGAAAAACCTATAGTTGGCTAGATTGTACATCTTGGGTTGCCTCCTAAGCAGCGCTTGATTTAATGTCGCGGTACGATGCAGGCCTCTTGATTACTCAGACTTCATCAAGAAAGTAGGCCTCAACAACTTCTTGCACACTTTCTGCGTTTCCTAGATAGATCTTAATCCTTTGCCCATTTACCTTAAACCTTATTCCCTCACTGTTCTCAAGCTCCACCGTTCCATGTGGGAGCACTTGAGTGAGTAAGAATGGCCCGGTCCACTTGGACTTGAGCTTGCCCGGAAACAAGCACAACCTAGAGTTAAATAGAAGCACAAGATCACCCACAACAAATTCACATTTTTCAATCCTTTGATCATGATACTTCTTCATCTTCTCTTTGTACAAGGCTGAACTTTCATAAGCACTTAGGCGAAATTCATCAAGCTCATTCAAGTCACTCATTCTCTGATTTGATGCGGTGCCCCAATCCAAATTTAGCTTATTTATCGCCCACATAGTCTTATGCTCCAGCTCTAGTGGCAAATGGCAAGACTTCCCATATACAAGTTGGTAGGGGGACATACCTATGAGAGTCTTGAATGCGGTGCGATAGGCCCATAGAGTATCATCAAGCTTCCTTGACCAATCCGTTCTATTAGCATTCACAGTCTTTGCCAAAATCTTCTTGATCTCTTAATTGGACACTTCAACTTGCTCACTAGACTGCAGATGGTAAGGAGTGGCTACACCATGGTGGACGCCATATTTCTCAAGTAACACCTTGAACAACTTATTACAAAAGTGGGAACCTCAATCGATGATAATCACCCTAGGTGTACCAAATCTGGAGAAGATATTCTTTTACAAGAATGCTGTGACATTCTTACCTTCATTGTTGGAAAGCACAATTGCTTCCACCAACTTTGACAAATAATCAACCGTACCAAGAATATACTTCATCCCATGTGAACTCACAAATGGACCTATAAAATCAATGCCCCATACATCAAACAACTCTATCACCAATTTAGGATTCATAGGAAGCTCTTGCCTCTTTGAAATTCCTCATTTTCTTTGGTAACTGTCACATGACTTGGCGAAATCATGAGCATATTGGTGGATGGTATGCCAGTAATACCCACACTACAAAATCTTATGCCAGTCCGAATACCACTATGATGCCCACCAACAGGCGATGAATGACACGCCTCTAGTATACTCAACATCTCGACCTCGGGCACACAGTAATCCCATCAGCACAACTACGATACAAATAAGGTTCATCCCAAAAGAACTTCTTCACATCATGCATAAACTTTCTTATTTGGTGAAAAGACAAATCCGATGGTACCAGATCACTTGCCAAATAGTTAGCAAAGTCTGCGAACCAAGGAATCAGATTGTAAGAAGCAGCCAATACATGTTCATATGGAAAAACATCATTAATTTCAACCCTATCACCAAGCTTTAGCATAGCTTCTTCCTCCAATCTAGACAAGTTATCGGCAACCTGATTTTCTGTCCCCTTTCTCGAATGCGTAAACCACTGCAAGAAGCTCATGTTCAGTCACTGTATAGTTCTTTTGAGCCATATTTAGAGCTTTGCTAGCATATTAAATAGGATGAAGAATCTTCTCTCGCCTCTGTCCCAATACTACACCAAGCGCCACTCCACTCGCATCACACATTACCTCAAACGGTTGTCCCCAATCCAGTGAAATAATGATAAGTGCAGTAACTAACTTCTCCTTCAACTCTCCAAATTCTCTCAGACAAGCATCATCAAAATCAAACTTATACTCCTTTTCGAGCAATTTGCACAATGGATGTGCAATTTTGGAGAAATCCTTGATGAACCTCCTAAAGAAACCTGCATGCCCAAGAAAACATCTAACACCTTTAGGAGTGATAGGTGGTGTAAGCCTTTCTATTACCTCAACTTTCACTCTATCAACCTCAATACCCTTCTCAGAAATCCAATGACCTAGAACAATCCCTTATTTCACCATGAAGTGACACTTCTCCCAATTGAGCACAAGATTGCACCCTTCACACCTTTTAAGCACCTCGGCCAAATGGTCCAGACAATGATCAAAAGAATAATCTACCATTGAGAAATCATCCATAAATACCTCAATAGTGTCCTCCACCATATTAGAAAATATCGACATCATACAACACTGGAAGGTCGTTGGAGCATTGCACAAACCAAATGGCATCCGTTTGAATGCAAAAGTCCCATAAGGACAAGTGAAAGTGGTCTTCTCTTGGTCTTTCGGAGCTACAAAAATTTGATTGTAGCCCAAATAACCATCAAGGAAACAATACCAGCCCTTACCCGCAAGTCGGTCCAACATCTGATCTATTAACGACATAGGAAAATGGTCCTTTTTTATCCAAGCATTAAATTTCCGGTAGTCCATGTAGACTCTCTATCCAGTCAGAGGTCACAACAAAACAAGCTCGTTTCTCTCATTAGGTACCACAGTAATCCCACTTTTCTTGGGCACACACTGAACATGACACACCCAACTACTATCTGTAATGGGATAAATAACTCTAGCATCCAGCCACTTGATGATTTCCTTCTTAACTACCGCTTTCATAGGCGGATTTAGTCTTCTCTTTTGTTCAATACTAGGCTTGTGATCCGGCATGAGTTAAATTTTATGAGAACAAATACCAGGAGGAATCCCAATAATGTACGCAATAATCCACCCAATAGCTCGCTTGAACCTTGTCACGCCCCGACCTACCCCCAACACGCGGACACGGGACCTAGGACCACAAGTGATCCCAAGATAACCCTGCTGGCATGATCATGAGCATACTAAAGATAATAAACTGATGCGAAAGCTAATTCATAAAAAAATCTGAAAAGATGGGGAATACCCATATACTATAACAGAATATATCAAATCTGAGAGTTTAATACAAAAGAAATATCAAACTCAAAACACTAAGCTGAATCTAACTATGTCTGAATTAAGCCTCTAAACTGACTAGAAATATTGGGACATGCCCCAACTAGATCTAGAAAAACTGAAACTAAAGACTAAAAACGATAAAGATAAACATGTCACTAGTCCTCGAAGAATGAGGACTCACCACTGATGCTGCTGAACTGAAGATTGGGAATCGATCTAAGCGTGATCTGGATGCTGAGAACCTAAACCAACATCACGAGAAGATGTAGCGCACGTATGCGTCAGTACTTGAAGGGTACTGAGCATGCAGGATAGAGTAAAGCTGAAATAACATATAACTGAACAAAGCAATAAAGCAATGAAATAATCTGAACATGATATAGATACTGAGCTAACTGATGCAATGACCAAATTTATAACATGATGAGACTGAATATTGACTGTACTGAAATATGGTCAATGCAATAGAGTCTGACTGAATTGTGGGAGCTATTAATAATCGACATAAAACCACATGAGCTAAATGTGGAGTCCGATGTATACGCCCCATCGAGAGAACCTAATATACCCAGCCAAAGGTATAGAGGAATGACTGGCGTGATCACTAAACTGATGTTGCCCACAGAGGGGACTTACACCTACATGGCTCGTAGTTCTGGGACTATATGGGTACGCTGAAACCCTAGTCCAACTCGGTATTATGCTACTCCCAATGAATTAAGTGGTTAACTAGTTATGGCTGAATTTCTGTAAATACTGGATAGCTCGAAGCTTAACATGCAAACAGAGAATGCAACAATTAATCTGATAATGATGCATTCATAAACTAAGGCATGTAAAACTGAATACTGAAATATCTGACCTAGCATGTGTAATTCAAGAACTAAAGAAATACATAGCTAGGGTTCTGAAATTCATGCGATAAACTGAGCAATAATATGATAATCTGATTTGGAACATTTAAATAACTAATTCATGATGATATGCTGTAATTCTAGAAACCCTAGGTCTGTTCATAATCATGGAATCAAGAATCTGACTGAATTCTAGGGACCTAATGGGCGAAAGGAACCCACTAGTGAAATCCCACATACCTGGTGATGAATTCCACAGAGAAATCCTTTGATTTCGGGGCTGGAACTGATGGAACCTTGTTGCGTTCTTGAACTAGGGTTCTTGACCTTCTTTTCTCCTCTTAGCGTTCTAATTCTTCTAAGTTTAATTAATGATTTGACTAAGGTAAGTTCTAGTTATGTTTCTAGGTTTAAACTGATAAAAATCTCATGATTTAGGGTCTAAACGACGTATCTTAGGGGTTAAACGAATTAGGAAAAGACCAAAAGATCCCTGAATTAGCTGCTGTCGGAGTGATCTACGGATTGGACCTACGGGCCGTAGGTCAATATGCGGTCCGTAGATTGTGTCCGTAAGTCAAGCCTGTTCGACAGGCCTTCACTAAAACGAGCATTACTTTTTACTCGGAGGTTGGAATTTAGAAAACTCGGTGGCGTTGGAAAGCTAATTCAATTATCTATCAAACGATATGTAATGGGACACATAATTCGTTTTTTTCTAAGATTTATGACCATCTGAAGTTGACTTATCAGAATTTTCAGCTAACTGGCTGTTGATCCTAATATACGGTCAGACCTACGGACCGTGGATCAATTGACGGTCCGTGCTGGTCGACCGTAGTTTGTGTCAGAGACTGGTAAGGGAAGTCTCGATCCACGAACACAGACCACGGACCGTGGTCAGATCTACGGACCGTGGGTCTGTCCATGAGTCGGGACTTAGCCAAATTTTCTGACTGAGTTCTGGGGAAGTTTTCTATAACGAACCATGGACCTGCAGGACGGACCGCGAGTCCATCTACGGTCCGTGGATGGTGTCCGTGAGTGCCACCTGTAACACCAGAAATCTGAAATCTCTATTTGTGGATACGGGGTGTTACATTATCTCCCCCTTGGGACCATTCGTCCTCGAATGAACACTAATCTAGCTGAAATAGAGGGAGAGGGCTGCAATCCCTACCACTAAACACTGAGAACTGAATTTCTAACTGAACTGAGTTCCAAGAACATGCAAATACGCTGAAAATGCAAGTACAAACTGAAGGAACATGATTCTAAGACTGAATTTTCGCACGAGTGACTGAAAAACTGAAGAGGAACTATTACCTCAAGCTGGAATGTAATCGGAAGGAAGGAGGTGAGGATACTTGGACTTCATGGCTGCTTCTGCTTCCCAAGTAGCTCCCTCTACGGACTGACTCCTCCACAAAACCTTGACTGAAGCGACTTCTTTATTCCTCAACCTTCTAACCTGACGATTGAGAATCTGAACTGGTGTATCCTCATATGAAAGTCTATCTTTCATGGCCACACTCTCTAATGGTACTATGGTTGCTAGATCACCCACACACTTCTTCAAAAGAGAAATGTGAAAGACTGGATGCACTGCTGCTAAGTCTGCTGGCAACTCTAACTCATAAGCCACTTTACCAATCCTTTTCAAGATCCGGTAAGGGCCTACATATCTGGGACTGAGCTTTCCTTTCTTGCCAAATCTCATCACTCCCTTCATGATCAACACTTTTAGGGAAACCCAATCATCAACTTGGAACTCTAGTTCCCTTCTTCTCACATCTGCATAAGACTTCTGGCGACTCTGAGCAGTCTTAAGTCTATCTCTAATGAGTTGTACTTTCTCCATAGCATCAAGGACAGAATCTGGTCCTATCAAGGCTGCTTCACCTACTTCAAACCAACCAACTGGAGATCTACATCTACGCCTATACAATGCCTCATAAGGGGCCATCTGAATGCTGGAATGGTAGCTATTGTTGTAGGCGAACTCTATTAGAGGAAGGTGATCATCCCAACTACCCTTGAAGTCGATAACACAAGCTCTCAACATGTCTTTTAAGGTCTGAATGGTACGCTCTGCCTGACCATCCATCTGTGGATGAAATGTTGTGCTAAGATTAACCTGAGTACCAAGACCTTTCTGAAATGACTTCCAGAAATTAGATGTAAACTGAGGACCTCTATCTGAGATGATAGACAAAGGAACTCCATGCAACCTCACAATCTCATTAATGTAAAGCTTGGCGTAATCCTCCGCCGAATCTGTAGTCTTGACCGCCAAAAAGCGAGAAGACTTAGTAACCCTATCAATAATCACCCAAATGGAGTCATGTTGTCTGCGAGTTCGAGGTAAACCTGTGATGAAGTCCATGTTGATCACTTCCCACTTCCAAGTAGGAATGTCAATCTCTTGAGTCATACCTCCTGGTTTCAGATGTTCTACCTTGACTTGCTGGCAACTAGGGCACTTAGCCACAAAATCTGCTATATCTTTTTTTATACCATTCCACCAGTAGACTTCCCGCAGTCACGGTACATCTTAGTGGTGCCTGGATGAATAGAATATCTGGAATTATGGGGTTCTGTGAGAATATGCTGTCTCAATTCACTCACATCAGGAACACACAATATACTTTGATAGCGAAGTACACCATCTCCCCCTTGGGAGAATACCCCCACTGTCTGCTTCTGGACTGCACCCTTAAGCTCTAGCAATATTGGATCATTGTCTTGCTTTTCCTTAACTTCTACTACTAAAGAGGATTGTGATCTATTCTGGACTATCACACCACCATCTGATGTGCTAGTAAGACTAACACCTAAGAGAGCAAGACGATGGACATCTTTTTCTACTTCATTCCCTTTTTCCTCAATATGTGCTACACCACCCTCTAGATTCACTTCTTTCTGGCCTTAAGGTAAGAGATAATCAATAGATAGGCACTAAGATACTACCCTTCTATTCTAAGACTGGCTCATTTGGAATTTCGATCTAAACATCCCAAATTCTACAATCGACTGAGGCATGACAGAATTGAAACCAATCCATGCCTAGAATTATATCAAAATCTACCATTTCTAACTTACAAGATCTGCTGAGGTGACTTTCTGAGAGACTGAGATAGGGCAGTCTCTGTATACCCGTCTAGCTATAACTGGGTCACCGACTGGAGTAGAGACTGAGAAAGGTTCTGAAAGAGTTTCTGGGCTAACACTGAATTGGATTGCTATATAAGGAGTTACAAAAGACAAAGTAGCCCCGTTGTCTTTCCACTGAGAGAACCATACGTGAGCCACATCCTTAAGCTGGTAGGATGCCAACTCAACCCTACCATTACCAGTCATTCGTATCACTCCAAAGATTTTCTTAACCTTACCAATGAAGTTCTGTGGGTTTTCACCAACTTGCGACCTTAAAATCTTAGGAGGATTCATCCTTACAAAATTTAGAACCCTATCTGCCACTGATCCACCATTTCTATTAATAGGAACTGGAACTTGCTGATTGTTCTCGTTCGTCATGCCTGAGCCAAAAGCTGAATTGGCATTTCGAAACTCTGAATTCGAAATTTCCTGATCTGGGACTAGAGGAACTGCGTTAACATTCCTTCCCTAAGCTCTATGAGAAGGCATGATCTTAAGCGCATAACGATGGACTAGAAAGGAGATCATACCAACACACGATAAGAATATCAAGAAAGTGAAGTTTTCCTAAAACACTTCATAACCTTCCTCTCAATAGATGTGGTGCACTTCACACCCATATAAAGGACTCTACTTAGTGCGGATTTTCAGACATCCTAGGACTCTTAAATCTAATGCTCTGATACCAAGTTTGTCACGCCTCGAGCTACCCAAAAGACGCGGACACGGGACCTAGGACCACAAGTGATCCCAAGCTAACCCTGCTGGCATGATCATGAGCATACTTAAGATAATAAACTGATGCAGAGGATAATTCATAAATAAATCTGAAAAGATGGGGAATACCCATATACTATAACTGAATATATCAAATCTGAGAGTTTAATACAAAAGAAATATCAAACTCAAAACACTAAGCTGAATCTAACTATGTCTGAATTAATCCTCTAAACTGACTAGAAATATTGGGACATGCCCCAACTAGATCTAGAAAAACTGAAACTAAAGACTAAAAGCGATAAAGATAAACATGTCACTAGTCCTCGAAGAATGAGGACCCACCACTGATGCTGCTGAACTGAAGATCGGGAATCGATCTAAGCGTGATCTGGATGCTGAGAACCTAAACCTACATCACGAGAAGATGTAGCGCATGTATGCGTCAGTACTTGAAGGGTACTGAGCATGCAGGATAGAGTAAAGCTGAAATAACATATAACTGAACAAAGCAATAGAGCAATGAAATAATCTGAACATGATATAGATACTGAAATACTGGATACTGAGCTAACTGATGCAATGACCAAATTTATAACATGCTGAGACTAATATTGACTGTACGAAATATGGTCAATGCAATAGAGTCTGACTGAACTGTGGGAGCTATTAATAACCGACATAAAACACATGAGCTAAATGTGGAGTCCGATGTATACGCCCCATCGAGAGGACCCAATATACCCGCCAAAGGTATAGTGGAATGACTGGCGTGATCACTAAACTGATGTTGCCCACAGAGGGGACTTACACCTACATGGCTCGTAGTTCTGGGACTATATGGGTACGCTGAAACCCTAGTCCAACTCGGTATTATGCTACTCCCAATGAATTAAGTGGTTAACTGGTTATGGCTGAATTTCTGTAAATACTGGATAGCTCGAACTGAACATGCAAACTGAGAATGCAACAATTAATCTGATAATGATGCATTCATAAACTGAGGCATGTAAAACTGAATACTGAAATATCTGACCTAGCATGTGTAATTCAAGAACTAAAGAAATACATAGCTAGGGTTTTGAAATTCATGCGATAAACTGAGCAATAAATGATAATCTGATTTGGAACATTTAAATAACTAATTCATGATGATTGCTGTAATTCTAGAAACCCTAGGTTGTTCATAATCATGGAATCAAAATCTGACTGAATTCTAGGGACCTAATGGGCGAAAGGAACCCACTAGTGAAACCCACATACCTGGTGACGAATTCCACGAGAAATCCTTTGATTTCGGGGCTGGAACTGATGGAACCTTGTGCGTTCTTGAACTAGGGTTCTTGACCTTCTTTTCTCCTCTTAGCGTTCTAATTTTTAAGTTTGATTAATGATTTGACTAAGGTAAGTTCTAGTTATGTTTCTAGGTTTAAACTGATAAAAATCTCATGATTTAGGGTCTAAACGACGTATCTTAGGGGTTAAACGAAATAGGAAAAGACCAAAAGATCCCTGAATTAGCTGCTGTCGGAGTGATCTACGGATTGGACCTACGGGCCGTAGGTCAATTGCGGTCCGTAGATTGTGTCCGTAAGTCAAGCCTGTTCGACAGGCCTTCACTAAACGAGCATACTTTTTACTCGGAGGTGGAATTTAGAAACTCGGTGGCGTTGGAAAGATAATTCAATTATCTATCAAACATAGTCATGGGACACATAATTCGTTTTTTCTAAGATTATGACCATCTGAGTTGACCTATCAGAATTTTCAGCTAACTGGCTGTTGATCCTATTACGGTCAGACCTACGGACCGTGGATCAATTGACGGTCCGTGCTGGTCGACCGTAGTTTGTGTCAGAGGCTGGTAAGGGAAGTCTCGATCCACGGACACAGACCACGGACCGTGGTCAGATCTACGGACCGTGGGTCTGTCCGTGAGTCGGGACTTAGCCAAATTTTCTGACTGAGTTCTGGGGAAGTTTTCTGTAACGAACCAGGACCTGCAGGACGGACCGTGAGTCCATCTACGGTCCGTGGATGGTGTCCGTGAGTGCCACCTGTAACACCAGAAATCTGAAATCTCTATTTTTGGATACGGGGTGTTACATTATCTCCCCTTGGGACCATTCGTCCTCGAATGAAGACTAATCTAGCTGAAATAGAGGGAGAGGGCTGCAATCCCTACCACTAAACACTGAGAACTGAATTTCTAACTGAACTGAGTTCCAAGAACATGCAAATACGCTGAAAATGCAAGTACAAACTGAAGGAACATGATTCTAAGACTGAATTTTCGCACGAGTGACTGAAAAACTGAAGAGGAACTATTACCTCAAGCTGGAATGGAATCGGAAGGAAGAGGTGAGGATACTTGGACTTCATGGCTGCTTCTGCTTCCCAAGTAGCTCCCTCTACGGACTGACTCCTCCACAAAACCTTGACTGAAGCGACTTCTTTATTCCTAACCTTCTAACCTGACGATTGAGAATCTCAACTGGTGTATCCTCATATGAAAGGCTATCTTTCATGGCCACACTCTCTAATGGTACTATGGTTGCTAGATCACCCACACACTTCTTCAAAAGAGAAATGTGAAAGACTGGATGCACTGCTGCTAAGTCTGCTGGCAACTCTAACTCATAAGCCACTTTACCAATCCTTTTCAAGATCCGGTAAGGGCCTACATATCTGGGATGAGCTTTCCTTTCTTGCCAAATCTCATCACTCCCTTCATGGTCAACACTTTTAGGGAAACCCAATCATCAACTTGGAACTCTAGTTCCCTTCTTCTCACATCTGCATAAGACTTCTGGCGACTCTGAGCAGTCTTAAGTCTATCTCTAATGAGTTGACTTTCTCCATAGCATCAAGGACAGAATCTGGTCCTATCAAGGCTGCTTCACCTACTTCAAACCAACCAACTGGAGATCTACATCTACGCCATACAATGCCTCATAAGGGGCCATCTGAATGCTGGAATGGTAGCTATTGTTGTAGGCGAACTCTATTAGAGGAAGGTGATCATCCCAACTACCCTTGAAGTCGATACACAAGCTCTCAACATGTCTTTAAGGTCTGAATGGTACGCTCTGCCTGACCATCCATCTGTGGATGAAATGTTGTGCTAAGATTAACCTGAGTACCAAGACCTTTCTGAAATGACTTCCAGAAATTAGATGTAAACTGAGGACCTCTATCTGAGATGATAGACAAAGGAACTCCATGCAACCTCACAATCTCATTAATGTAAAGCTTGGCGTAATCCTCCGCCGAATCTGTAGTCTTGACCGCCAAAAAGCGAGAAGACTTAGTAACCCTATCAATAATCACCCAAATGGAGTCATGTTGTCTGCGAGTTCGAGGTAAACCTGTGATGAAGTCCATGTTGATCACTTCCCACTTCCAAGTAGGAATGTCAATCTCTTGAGTCATACCTCCTGGTTTCAGATGTTCTACCTTGACTTGCTGGCAACTAGGGCACTTAGCCACAAAATCTGCTATATCTTTTTTTATACCATTCCACCAGTAGACTTCCCGCAGTCACGGTACATCTTAGTGGTGCCTGGATGAATAGAATATCTGGAATTATGGGGTTCTGTGAGAATATGCTGTCTCAATTCACTCACATCAGGAACACACAATATACTTTGATAGCGAAGTACACCATCTCCCCCTTGGGAGAATACCCCCACTGTCTGCTTCTGGACTGCACCCTTAAGCTCTAGCAATATTGGATCATTGTCTTGCTTTTCCTTAACTTCTACTACTAAAGAGGATTGTGATCTATTCTGGACTATCACACCACCATCTGATGTGCTAGTAAGACTAACACCTAAGAGAGCAAGACGATGGACATCTTTTTCTACTTCATTCCCTTTTTCCTCAATATGTGCTACACCACCCTCTAGATTCACTTCTTTCTGGCCTTAAGGTAAGAGATAATCAATAGATAGGCACTAAGATACTACCCTTCTATTCTAAGACTGGCTCATTTGGAATTTCGATCTAAACATCCCAAATTCTACAATCGACTGAGGCATGACAGAATTGAAACCAATCCATGCCTAGAATTATATCAAAATCTACCATTTCTAACTTACAAGATCTGCTGAGGTGACTTTCTGAGAGACTGAGATAGGGCAGTCTCTGTATACCCGTCTAGCTATAACTGGGTCACCGACTGGAGTAGAGACTGAGAAAGGTTCTGAAAGAGTTTCTGGGCTAACACTGAATTGGATTGCTATATAAGGAGTTACAAAAGACAAAGTAGCCCCGTTGTCTTTCCACTGAGAGAACCATACGTGAGCCACATCCTTAAGCTGGTAGGATGCCAACTCAACCCTACCATTACCAGTCATTCGTATCACTCCAAAGATTTTCTTAACCTTACCAATGAAGTTCTGTGGGTTTTCACCAACTTGCGACCTTAAAATCTTAGGAGGATTCATCCTTACAAAATTTAGAACCCTATCTGCCACTGATCCACCATTTCTATTAATAGGAACTGGAACTTGCTGATTGTTCTCGTTCGTCATGCCTGAGCCAAAAGCTGAATTGGCATTTCGAAACTCTGAATTCGAAATTTCCTGATCTGGGACTAGAGGAACTGCGTTAACATTCCTTCCCTAAGCTCTATGAGAAGGCATGATCTTAAGCGCATAACGATGGACTAGAAAGGAGATCATACCAACACACGATAAGAATATCAAGAAAGTGAAGTTTTCCTAAAACACTTCATAACCTTCCTCTCAATAGATGTGGTGCACTTCACACCCATATAAAGGACTCTACTTAGTGCGGATTTTCAGACATCCTAGGACTCTTAAATCTAATGCTCTGATACCAAGTTTGTCACGCCTCGAGCTACCCAAAAGACGCGGACACGGGACCTAGGACCACAAGTGATCCCAAGCTAACCCTGCTGGCATGATCATGAGCATACTTAAGATAATAAACTGATGCAGAGGATAATTCATAAATAAATCTGAAAAGATGGGGAATACCCATATACTATAACTGAATATATCAAATCTGAGAGTTTAATACAAAAGAAATATCAAACTCAAAACACTAAGCTGAATCTAACTATGTCTGAATTAATCCTCTAAACTGACTAGAAATATTGGGACATGCCCCAACTAGATCTAGAAAAACTGAAACTAAAGACTAAAAGCGATAAAGATAAACATGTCACTAGTCCTCGAAGAATGAGGACCCACCACTGATGCTGCTGAACTGAAGATCGGGAATCGATCTAAGCGTGATCTGGATGCTGAGAACCTAAACCTACATCACGAGAAGATGTAGCGCATGTATGCGTCAGTACTTGAAGGGTACTGAGCATGCAGGATAGAGTAAAGCTGAAATAACATATAACTGAACAAAGCAATAGAGCAATGAAATAATCTGAACATGATATAGATACTGAAAATACTGGATACTGAGCTAACTGATGCAATGACCAAATTTATAACATGCTGAGACTAAATATTGACTGTACCGAAATATGGTCAATGCAATAGAGTCTGACTGAACTGTGGGAGCTATTAATAACCGACATAAAACAACATGAGCTAAATGTGGAGTCCGATGTATACGCCCCATCGAGAGGACCCAATATACCCGGCCAAAGGTATAGTGGAATGACTGGCGTGATCACTAAACTGATGTTGCCCACAGAGGGGACTTACACCTACGTGGCTCGTAGTTCTGGGACTATATGGGTACACTGAAACCCTAGTCCAACTCGGTATTATGCTACTCCCAATGAATTAAGTGGTTAACTGGTTATGGCGGAATTTCTGTAAATACTGGATAGCTCGAAACTGAACATGCAAACTGAGAATGCAACAATTAATCTGATAATGATGCATTCATAAACTGAGGCATGTAAAACTGAATACTGAAATATCTGACCTAGCATGTGTAATTCAAGAACTAAAGAAATACATAGCTAGGGTTTTGAAATTCATGCGATAAACTAAGCAATGAGATGATAATCTGATTTGGAACATTTAAATAACTAATTCATGATGATCTGTTGTAATTCTAGAAACCCTAGGTATGTTCATAATCATGGAATCAAAAATCTGACTGAATTCTAGGGACCTAATGGGCGAAAGGAACCCACTAGTGAAACCCACATACCTGGTGACGAATTCCACGGAGAAATCCTTTGATTTCGGGGCTGGAACTGATGGAACCTTGCTGCGTTCTTGAACTAGGGTTCTTGACCTTCTTTTCTCCTCTTAGCGTTCTAATTCTTTTAAGTTTGATTAATGATTTGACTAAGGTAAGTTCTAGTTATGTTTCTAGGTTTAAACTGATAAAAATCTCATGATTTAGGGTCTAAACGACGTATCTTAGGGGTTAAACGAAATAGGAAAAGACCAAAAGATCCCTGAATTAGCTGCTGTCGGAGTGATCTACGGATTGGACCTACGGGCCGTAGGTCAATCTACGGTCCGTAGATTGTGTCCGTAAGTCAAGCCTGTTCGACAGGCCTTCACTAAACCGAGCATAACTTTTTACTCGAAGGTCGGAATTTAGCAAACTCGGTGGCATTGGAAAGATAATTCAATTATCTATATAAAACTAGGTCATGGGACATATAATTCGTTTTGTGCTATGACCATCTGTAGTTGACCTATCAGAATTTTCAGCTAACTTGCTGTTGATCCTCATCTACGGTCAGACCTACGGACCGTGGATCGATTGACGGCCCGTACTGGTCGACCATAGTTTGTGTCAGAGGCTGGTAAGGGAAGTCTCAGTCCACGGACACAGACCACGGACCGTGGTCAGATATACGGACCGTGGGTCTGTCCGTGAGTCGGGACTTAGCCAAATTTTCTGACTGAGTTCTGGGGAAGTTTTCTGTAACGAACCACGGACCTGCAGGACGGACTGTGAGTCCATCTACGGTCCGTGGATGTTGTCCGTGAGTGCCACCTGTAACACCTGAAATCTGAAATCTCTATTTTTGGATATGGGGTGTTGCATTATCTCCCCCTTGGGACAATTCGTCCTCGAATGAAGACTAATCTAGCTGAAATAGAGGGATAGGGCTGCAATCCCTACCACTAAACATTGAGAACTGAATTTCTAACTGAACTGAGTTCCAAGAACATGCAAATACGCTGAAAATGCAAGTACAAACTGAAGGAACATGATTCTAAGACTGACTTTTTGCACGAGTGACTGAAAAACTGAAGAGGAACTATTACCTCAAGCTGGAATGGAATCGGAAGGAAAGAGGTGAGGATACTTGGACTTCATGGCTGCTTCTGCTTCGCAAGTAGCTCCCTCTACGGATTGATTCCTCCACAAAACCTTGACTGAAGCGACTTCTTTATTCCTGAACCTTCTAACCTGACGATAGAGAATCTCAACTGGTGTATCCTCACATGAAAGGCTATCTTTCATGGCCACACTCTCTAATGGTACTATGGTTGCGGGATCACCCACATACTTCTTCAAAAGAGAAATGTGAAAGACTGGATGCACTGCTGCTAAGTCTGCTGGCAACTCTAACTCATAAGCCACTTTACCAATCCTTTTCAAGATCCGGTAAGGGCCTACATATCTAGGAATGAGCTTTCCTTTCTCGCCAAATCTCATCACTCCCTTCATGGGCTACACTTTTAGGGAAACCCAATCATCAACTTGGAACTCTAGTTCCCTTCTTCTCACATCTGCATAAGACTTCTGGCGACTCTGAGCAGTCTTAAGTCTATCTCTAATGAGTTGCACTTTCTCCATAGCATCAAGGACAGAATCTGGTCCTATCAAGGCTGCTTCACCTACTTCAAACCAACCAACTGGAGATCTACATCTACGCCCATACAATGCCTCATAAGGGGCCATCTGAATGCTGGAATGGTAGCTATTGTTGTAGGCGAACTCTATTAGAGGAAGGTGATCATCCCAACTACCCTTGAAGTCGATCACACAAGCTCTCAACATGTCTTCTAAGGTTTGAATGGTACGCTCTGCCTGACCATCCATCTGTGGATGAAATGCTGGGCTAAG
Organism: Solanum verrucosum; assembly: GCF_900185275.1. Lineage (NCBI taxonomy): Eukaryota > Viridiplantae > Streptophyta > Magnoliopsida > Solanales > Solanaceae > Solanum > Solanum verrucosum. The sequence goes on from NW_026020274.1 coordinate 6,020,206, forward strand.
ATAAACCTGAGTACCAAGACCTTTCTGAAATGACTTCCAGAAATTAGATGTAAACTGAGGACCCTTATCTGAGATGATAGACAAAGGAACTCCATGCAACCTCACAATCTCATTAATGTAAACCTTGGCGTAATCCTCCGCCGAATCTGCAGTCTTGACCACCAAAAAGCGAGAAGACTTAGTAACCCTATCAATAATCACCCAAATGGAGTCATGTTGTCTGCGAGTATGAGGTAAACCTGTGATGAAGTCCATGTTGATCACTTCCCACTTCCAAGTAGGAATGTTAATCTCTTGAGTCATACCTCCTGGTTTCAGATGTTCTACCTTGACTTGCAGGCAATTAGGGCACTTAGCCACGAAATCTGCTATATCTATTTTTATACCATTTTATCAGTAGATTTCCCGCAGATCACGGTACATCTTAGTGGCGCCTGGATGAATAGAATATCTGGAATTATGGGGTTCTGTGAGAATATGTTGTCTCAATTCACTCACATCAGGAACACACAATCTACCTTGATAGCGAAGTACACCATCTCCCCCTTGGGAGAATACCCCCACTGTCTGCTTCTGGACTGCACCCTTAAGCTCTAGCAATATTGGATCATTGTCTTGTTTTTCCTTAACTTCTACTACTAAAGAAGATTCTGATCTATTCTGGACTATCACACCACCATCTCATGTGCTAGTAAGACTAACTCCTAAGAGAGCAAGACGATGAACATCTTTTTCTACTTCATTCCCTTTTTCCTCAATATGTGCTACACCACCCTCTAGATTCACCTCTTTCTGGCCTTAAGGTAAGAGATAATCAATAGATAGGGACTAAGATACTACCTTTCTATTCTAAGACTGGCTCGTTTGGAAATTGGAACTAAACAACCCAAATTCTACCATCGACTGAGGCATGACAGAATTGAAACCAATCCATGCCTAGAATTATATCAAAATCTACCATTTCTAACTTTACAAGATCTGTTGAGGTGACTTTCTGAGAGGCTGAGATAGGGCAGTCTCTGTATACCCGTCTAGCTATAACTGGGTCACCGACTGGAGTAGAGACTGAGAAATGTTCTGAAAGAGTTTCTGGGCTAACACTGAATTAGATAGCTATATAAGGAGTTACAAAAGACAAAGTAGCCCCGTTGTTTTTTCCACTGAGAAAACCATACGTGAGCCACATCCTTAAGCTGGTAGGATGCCAACTCAACCCTACCATTACCAGTCATTCGCATCACTCCAAAGATTTTCTTAACCTTACCAATGAAGTTCTGTGGGTCTTCACCAACTTGCGACCTTAAAATCTTAGGAGGATTCATCCTTACAAAATTTAGAACCCTATCTGTCACTGATCCACCATTTCTATTAGTAGGAACTGGAACTTGCTAATTGTTCTCGTTCGTCATAACTGAGCCAAAAGATGAATTGGCATTTCGAAACTCTGCATTCGAAATTTCCTGATCTGGGACTATAGGAACAGCGTTAGGATTCCTTCCCTAAGCTCTATGAGAAAGCATGATCTTAAGCGCATAACGATGGATTAGAAAGGAGATCATACCAACGCACGATAAGAATATCAAGAAAGTGAAGTTTTCCTAAAACACTTCATAGCCTCCCTCTCATTAGATGTGGTGCACTTCACACCCATGAAAAGGACTCTACTTAGTGCGGCTTTTCAGACATCCTAGGACTCTTAAACCTAATTCTCTGATACCAAGTTTGTCACGCCCCGAGCTACCCCCTACGACGCGGACACGGGACCTAGGACCACAAGTGATCCCAAGCTAACCCTGCTGGCATGATCATGAGCATACGAAAGATAATAAACTGATGCGAAAGCTAATTCATAAATAAATCTGAAAAGATGGGAAATACCCATATACTATAACTGAATATATCAAATCTGAGAGTTTAATACAAAAGAAATATCAAACTCAAAACACTAAACTGAATCTACCTATGTCTGAATTAAGCCTCTAAATTGACTAGAAATATTGGGACATGCCCCAACTAGATCTAGAAAAACTGAAACTAAAGACTGAAAGCGATAAAGATAAACATGTCACTAGTCCTCGAAGAATGAGGACTCACCACTGATGCAGCTGAACTGAAGATCGGAAATCGATCTAAGCGTGATCTGGATGCTGAGAACCTAAACCTACATCACGAGAAGATGTAGCGCACGTATGCGTCAGTACTTGAAGGGTACTGAGCATGCAGGATAGAGTAAAGCTGAAATAACATATAACTGAACAAAGCAATAAAGCAATGAAATAATCTGAACATGATATAGCTACTGAAAATGCTAGATAGTGAGCTATCTGATGCAATGACCAAATTTATAACATGCTGACACTGAATATTGACTGTACTGAAATATGGTCAGTGCAATAGAGTCTGACTGAACTGTGGGAAATATTAATAACCGACATAAAACCACATGAGCTAAATGGGGAGTCCGATGATACGCCCCATCGAGAGAGCCCAATATACCCGGCCAAAGGTATAGAGGAATGACTGGCGTGATCACTAAACTGATGTTGCCCACAGAGGGGACTTACACCTACGTGGCTCGTAGTTCTGGCACTATATGGGTACGCTGAAACCCTAATCCAACTCGGTATTATGCTACTCCCAATGAATTAAGTGGTTAACTGGTTATGGATGAATTTCTGTAAATACTGGATAGCTCGAAACTGAACATGCAAACTGAGAATGCAACAATTAATCTGATAATGATGCATTCATAAATTGAGGCATGTAAAACTGAATACTGAAATATCTGACCTAGCATGTGTAATTCAAGAACTAAAGAAATACATAGCTAGGGTTCTGAAATTCATGCGATAAACTGAGCAATAACATGATAATCTGATTTGGGTCATTTAAATAACTAATTCATGATGATCTGCTGTAATTCTAGAAACCCTAGGTCTGTTCATAATCATGGAATCAAGAATCTGACTGAATTCTAGGGACCTAATGGGCGAAAGGAACCCACTAGTGAAATCCCACATACGTGGTGACGAATTCCACGAAAAAATCCTTTGATTTCGGGGCTGGAACTGATGGAACCTTGCTGCGTTCTTGAACTAGGGTTCTTGACCTTTTTTTCTCCTTTTAGCGTTCTAATTCTTCTGAGTTTGATTAATGATTTGACTAAGGTAAGTTCTAGTTATGTTTCTAGGTTTAAACTGATAAAAATCTCATGATTTAGGGTCTAAACGACGTTTCTTAGAGGTTAAACGAAATAGGAAAAAAACAAAAGATCCCTGAATTAGCTGCTGTCGTAGTGATCTACGGATTGGACCTACGGGCCGTAGGTCAATCTACGGTCCGTAGATTGCGTCCGTAAGTCAAGCCGGTTCGACAGGCCTTCACTAAACCGAGCATAACTTTTTACTCGGAGGTCGGAATTTAGCAAACTCGGTGGCGTTGGAAAGATAATTCAATTATCTATATAAAACTAGGTCATGGGACATATAATTCGGTTTGTTCTAAGATTTATGACCATCTGAAGTTGACCTATCAGAATTTTCAGCTAACTGACTGTTGATCCTCATCTACGGTTAGACCTACAGACCGTGGATCGATTGACGATCCGTGCTGGTCGACCGTAGTTTGTGTCAGAGGCTGGTAAGGGAAGTCTCGATCCACGGACACAGACCACGGACCGTGGTCAGATCTACGGATCGTGGGTCTGTCAGTGGGTTGGAACTTAGCCAAAATTTTTGTAACGAACCACGAACCTGCAGGATGGACCGTGAGTCCATCTACGGTCCGTGGATGGTGTCCGTGAGTGCCACCTGTAACACCAGAAATCTGAAATCTCTATTTTTGGATACGGGGTGTTATATTATCTCCCCCTCGGGACCATTCGTCCTCGAATGAAGACTAATCTAGCTGAAATTGAGGGAGAAGGCTGCAATCCCTACCACTAAACACTGAGAACTGAATTTGTAACTGAACTGAGTTCCAAGAACATGCAAATACGTTGAATATGCAAGTACAAACTGAAGGAACATGATTCTAAGACAGAATTTTCGCATGAGTGACTGAAAAACTGAAGAGGAACAATTACCTCAAGCTGGAATGGAATCGGAAGGAAAGAGGTGAGGATACTTGGACTTCATGGCTGCTTCTGCTTCCCACGTAGCTCCCTCTACGGACTGACTACTCCACAAAATCTTGACTGAAGCGACTTCTTTATTCCTCAACCTTCTAACCTGACGATTGAGAATCTCAATTGGTGTATCCTCATATGAAAGGCTATCTTTCTTGGCCACACTCTCTAATGGTACTATGGTTGCTGGATCACCCACACACTTCTTCAAAAGAGAAATGTGAAAGACTGGATGCACTGCTGCTAAGTCTGCTGGCAACTCTAACTCATAAGCCACTTTACCAATCCTTTTCAAGATCCAGTAAAGGCCTACATATCTGGGACTGAGCTTTCCTTTCTTGCCAAATCTCATCACTCCCTTCATGGGCGACACTTTTAGGGAAACCCAATCATCAACTTGGAACTCTAGTTCCCTTCTTCTCACATCTGCATAAGACTTCTGGCGACTCTGAGCAGTCTTAAGTCTATCTCAAATTAGTTGCACTTTCTCCATAGCATCAAGGACAGAATCTGGTCCTATCAAGGCTGCTTCACCTACTTCAAACCAACCAACTGGAGATCTACATCTACGCCCATACAATGCCTCATAAGGGGCCATCTGAATGCTGGAATGGTAGCTATTGTTGAAGGGGAACTCTATTAGAGAAAGGTGATCATCCCAACTACCCTTGAAGTCGATCACACAAGCTCTCAACATGTCCTCTAAGGTCTGAATGGTACCCTCTGCCTGACCATCCGTCTGTGGATGAAATGCTGTGCTGAGATTAACCTGAGTACCAAGACCTTTCTGAAATGACTTCTAGAAATTAGATGTAAACTGAGGACCTCTATCTGAGATGATAGACAAAGGAACTCCATGCAACCTCACAATCTCATTAATGTAAAGCTTGGTGTAATCCTCCGCCGAATCTGTAGTCTTGACCGCCAAAAAGCAAGAAGACTTAGTAACCCTATCAATAATCACCCAAATGGAGTCATGTTGTCTGCGAGTACGAGGTAAACCTGTGATGAAGTCCATGTTGATCACTTCCCACTTCCAAGTAGGAATGTCAATCTCTTGAGTCATACCTCCTGGTTTCAGATGTTCTATCTGGACTTGTTGGCAATTAGGGCACTTAGCCACAAAATCTGCTATATCTCTTTTTATACCATTTCACCAGTGGACTTCCCGCAGATCACGGTACATCTTAGTGGCACCTGGATGAATAGAATATCTGGAATTATGGGGTTCGCTGAGAATATGCTGTCTCAATTCACTCACATCAGGAACACACAATCTACCTTGATAGCGAAGTACACCATCTCCCCCTTGGGAGAATAACCCCACTGTCTGCTTCTGGACTGCACCATTAAGCTCTAGCAATATTGGATCATTGTCTTGTTTTTCCTTAACTTCTACTACTAAAGAAGATTCTGATCTATTCTGGACTATCACACCACCATTTGATGTGCTAGTAAGACTAACTCCTTAGAGAGCAAGACGATGAACATCTTTTTCTACTTCATTCCCTTTTTCCTCAATATGTGCTACACCACCCTCTAGATTCACCTCTTTCTGGCCTTAAGGTAAGAGATAATCAATAGATAGGCACTAAGATACTACCCTTCTATTCTAAGACTGGCTCGTTTGGAAATTGGAACTAAACAACCCAAATTCTACAATCGACTGAGGCATGACAGAATTGAAACCAATCCATGCCTAGAATTATATCAAAATCTATCATTTCTAACTTTACAAGATCTGCTGAGGTGACTTTCTGAGAGACTGAGATAAGGCAGTCTCTGTATACCCGTCTAGCTATAACTGGGTCACCGACTGGAGTAGAGACTGAGAAAGGTTCTGAAAGAGTTTCTGGGCTTACACTTAATTGGATTGCTATATAAAGAGTTACAAAAGACAAAGTAGCCCTGTTGTCTTTCCACTGAGAGAACCATACGTGAGCCACATCCTTAAGCTGGTAGGATGCGAACTCAACCCTACCATTACCAGTCATTCGCATCACTCCAAAGATTTTCTTAACCTTACCAATGAAGTTATGTGGGTCTTCACCAACTTGCGACCTTAAAATCTTCGGAGGATTCATCCTTACAAAATTTAGAACCCTATCTGCCACTGATCCACCATTTCTATTAGTAGGAACTGTAACTTGCTAATTGTTCTCGTTCGTCATACCTGAGCCAAAAGCTGAATTGGCATTTCGATACTCTGCATTCGAAATTTCCTGATCTGGGACTAGAGGAACTGCGTTAGCATTCCTTCCCTAAGCTCTATGAGAAGGCGTGATCTTAAGCGCATAACGATGGATTAGAAAGGAGATCATACCAATGCACGATAAGAATATCAAGAAAGTGAAGTTTTCCTAAAACACTTCATAGCCTCCCTCTCATTAGATGTGGTGCACTTCACACCCATGAAAAGGACTCTACTTAGTGCGGCTTTTCAGACATCCTAGGACTCTTAAACCTAATGCTCTGATACCAAGTTTGTCACGCCCCGAGCTACCCCCAAGACGCGGACACGGGACCTAGGACCACAAGTGATCCCAAGCTAACCCTGCTGGCATAATCATGAGCATACTAAAGATAATAAACTGATGCGGAAGCTAATTCATAAATAAATCTGAAAAGATGGGGAATACCCATATACTATAACTGAATATATCAAATCTGAGAGTTTAATACAAAAGAAATATCAAACTCAAAACACTAAGCTGAATCTAACTATGTCTGAATTAAGCCTCTAAACTGACTAGAAATATTGGGACATGCCCCAACTAGATCTAGAAAAACTGAAACTAAAGACTAAAAGTGTTAAAGATAAACATGTCACTAGTCCTCGAAGAATGAGGACTCACCACTGATGCTGCTGAACTGAAGATCGGGAATCGATCTAAGCGTGATCTGGATGCTGAGAACCTAAACCTAGATCACGAAAAGATGTAGCGCACGTATGCGTCAGTAATTGAAGGGTACTGAGCATGCAAGATAGAGTAAAGCTGAAATAACATATAACTGAACAAAGCAATAAAGCAATGAAATAATCTGAACATGATAAAGATACTGAAAATAGTAGATACTGAGCTAACTGATGCAATGACCAAATTTATAACATGCTGAGACTGAATATTGACTGTACTGAAATATCGTCAATGCAATAGAGTCTGACTGAACTGTGGGAGCTATTAATAACCGACATAAAACCACATGAACTAAATGTGGAGTCCGATGTATACGCCTCATAGAGAGGACCCAATATACTCGGCCAAAGGTATAGAGAAATGACTGGCGTGATCACTAAACTGATGCTGCCCACAGAGGGGACTTACACCTACGTGGCTCGTAGTTCTGGGACTATATGGGTACGCTGAAACCCTAGTCCAACTTGGTATTATGCTACTCCCAATGAATTAAGTGGTTAACTGGTTATGGATGAATTTCTGTAAATACTGGATAGCTCGAAACTGAACTTGCATACTAAGAATGCAACAATTAATCTGATAATGATGCATTCATAAACTGAGGCATGTAAAACTGAATACTGAAATATCTGACCTAGCATGTGTAATTCAAGAACCAAAGAAATACATAGCTAGGGTTCTGAAATTCATGCGATAAACTGAGCAATAACATGATAATCTTATTTGGAACATTTAAATAACTAATTCATGATGATCTGCTGTAATTATAGAAACCCTGGGTCTGTTCATAATCATGGAATCAAGAATCTGACTGAATTCTAGGGACCTAATGGGCGAAAGGAACCCACTGGTGAAATCCCACATACCTGGTGACGAATTCCACGGAGAAATCCTTTGATTTCGGGGCTGGAACTGATGGAACCTTGCTGTGTTCTTGAACTAGGGTTCTTGACCTTTTTTTCTCCTCTTAGCGTTCTAATTCTTCTAAGTTTGATTAATGATTTGACTAAGGTAAGTTCTAGTTATGTTTCTAGGTTTAAACTGATAAAAATCTCATGATTTAGGGTCTAAACGACGTATCTTAGGGGTTAAACGAAATAGGAAAAGACCAAAAGATCCCTGAATTAGCTGCTGTCGGAGTGATCTACGGATTGGACCTACGGGCCGTAGGTCAATCTACGGTCCGTAGATTGCGTCCGTAAGTCAAGCCTGTTCGACAGACCTTCACTAAAACTAGCATAACTTTTTACTCGGAGGTCAGAATTTAGCAAACTTGGTGGCGTTGGAAAGATAATTCAATTATCTATCTAACCATAGGTAATGGGACACATAATTCGTTTTTTGCTAAGAGGTATGACCATCTGAACTTGATCTATCAGAATTTTCAGCTAACTGGCTGTTGATGCTCATCTACGGTCATACCTACGGACCGTGGATCGATTGACAGTCCGTGCTGGTCGACCGTAGTTTGTGTAAGAGGCTGGTAAGGGAAGTCCTGATCCACGGACACAGACCACGGACCGTGGTCAGATCTACGGACCGTGGGTCTGTCCGTGAGTCGAGACTTAGTCAAATTTTCTGACTGAGTTTTGGGGAAGTTTTCTATAACGAACCACGGACCTGCAGGACGGACCATGAGTCCATCTACGGTCCGTGGATGGTGTCCGTGAGTGCCACCTGTAACACCAGAAATCTGAAATCTCTATTTTTGGATACGGGGTGTTACAAACCTCTTCAACACGGAAACCAATTCCTAAACTTATGCCACATTAAAATTTGCTGCAATGATGACTCGTAAAGTACCATCTCTCCCAAAGAATGCATACCTCAAATGTGATGGTAGAGCCTTAAGCTCCAATTTCGGTGCCTCCTCAACACACGGTCTAAAAGGTGGAGAGTCGCGATTCTTCATGTCTAATTCCAATCTCTTTGGTTTTGAAGGGATTTCAAGCCTATCAAGTGCGGCGACCAATTCATCATAGTCTTCAATACCATCACCATCAAAGTTCATCATTACCGCTGTTAGTGCATCAACACCCAACCTCTCTTTAATAGGCACCTCAAAACCACTCTCTACAATATGTGTCACCATAGATACTGATTTGAGCTCAATACTCTGCTTCATGGACCTAGAGATATTGAAAGTTGACTCTTCATTATTCAATCGGAGTTTCATCTGCCCTTTCTCCATATCAACCAAGGCGCGCCCAGTGACTAGGAAAGGTCTCCCAAGGATAATGGAAACCTCAAAATCAACATCACAATCAAGTATCACAAAATCCACCGGAAAGATAAAAGGCTCCACTTTCACTAGTATATCTTGGAGCACACCAATGGGCTTCTTCACAGTTCCATCAGCCAGTCACATCACAGTTGGTCTAAACCCAACTTGTAAATAGACAATGGCATCAAATTGATACTAGCACCCAAATCGCACAATGCCTTTGAAAAATGTACCAACCCAATGGTACAAGGAATAGTGAAATCCCCAGGATCTTTCTTCTTCTGCACAAGGACCTTGTAGCAATAGCACTAAAATGTTGCAACTTATCATCATCTTCAAAACTAATGGCCCGCTTTTTAGTGACCAAATCCTTCATAAACTTTGCATACCCAGGCATTTGCTCCAAAGCTTCTATCAACGGTACATTGATGGAGAGCTGGTTCAACATACTAATAAGCTTGCGGTATTTGCCTTCTTCAGTCTTCTTCACTAACCTTTGTGGGAAGGGAGGTGGAGGTCTAGGCATGGAACAACTTTTGGAGTTATCTCTGCTTCCTTCTCTGTTGCATTCTCAGGCTCTTCATTTACCTCAATCACATCATTATCTTTACTAACCCTAACGTCAACCCCAGACGACATCAGTACATCAATGGTCTGCTTACCCCCTCAGGTAGTGACTGTCATACAATGCCCATCATTCTTTAGAATCTGGATGGTGTTTCTAGGAAGTGTGCATGGTTGACGTGGGTTCACTGTAGTAGACAACTGAGTCATCTACTGCTCAAGATGCTTGATTGACACTGCATGGGAATCAACTTTTTGACAAATACCAGACAAGTCATTTCGCATCTCCTTCACATTCTCATCAGTTGCATCAAACCTTCTCATCATCTCCTGCATCATATCCTCAATATGTGACATATTACCTCCGGCTTCCCTATTACCAGATTCCCAATTTTGAAGAGGTACATAAGGTCCAACCCGATCATTTTTATTACCATAATTGTTTCGGTTGTAGTTGTTGTCGCGAATGTAGTTCCCATCCCGGACATAATGACCTCATCGATTGTAGTTGCCATAGTTCCGACCTTGGTTTCCTTGACCTCGACACCAATTATCCGTATTGGAACCTTGGGCGTTGGCTCGGAAACCCGCCCTGATCATTCACCGCATAAGTATCCTCTTCATAGTAACATTCCACACCCAGTGGTGGATTTCTTGTCAAATAATTGACAGCATTTACCTTTGCCACACCTCCTCTCACATGTTTCAACACCCACCCAATTCGGTCCTCATCTGAGCCATCTCCTCATGAATCTCATCTGCAGACTGGTTGTTTGTAGCTTGAATGGCAAACGTGTTTCTCCTAGTATCTGACTTTCTAGTGCTCCATGCTTTATTATTTCAGGAAATCTTCTCCAGTTTCTCCGCAATCTACTCAAAAATGCACTCACCATATGAACCTCCAGTGATAGTATCAACCACCGCCTTACTATTGTCATCCTGACCTCGGTAGAAATACTCTTTCAGCGATTCATCATCAATGCGGTGATTTGGAACACTTCGTATGAAAGCAGTGAACCTGTCCTAAGAGTTACTCACAGATTCTCCTGGTAATGCTACGAAGTTGTTTAGTTTATCTTTGTGGTTCAACTTCTTTGACACATGAAAGAATCTTGCAAAGAACACCTCAGTTAGTTATCCCCATGTGTAGATTGAGTTATAAGGAAGCTTATTAAACCACACAGCAACATCGCTCAAATTATACCTCCCTAAAGAAGCGTCATTGGTTAGAGGTATGTTGTGAAATGAGAATCTTGGAATTCTTGAAATACCTCTCTGTCTCAGGTAACCTGCTTTGGTGCTGGGTTTTACCGCTCTGGCGGGGCCGCTACAGTGGGGTGACTGCCACTGTGGTGGGCTTGACGTGAATTAAAGTCGTTAATAAACCCCTAAACGACTTTATTATGCAATTTTCAACTTTTAGAGCTAAGGAAAAAATCCTAGGTGACTCCTACTCATTTTTCACCATTCTTGAGGCTAGAGATAAGCTTTTCACTCCCCAAATCTATTTTTCGATCCGTAGAACGTAATAGAACGGGTGAATATTGTTAGGGGAGGGATTTTTTATGGATTCTATGGTGGAAACAACCCTAAATTGGATAATTGGGATCATGGGTATGATCTAGGATTCATAGAATTGTTAGTAATTCGGGTAATTACTGATTGTTTATTGATTTCCATGCTATTATGATTGTTTATAGACCAAGAACAAGCGGAACGAATTCGGAAAGGGAAGGATCAAGTTTCTTAGGGTTTCAAGTTTGTTTCGAGGTAGGTGATGGTTGTGATTCTATGATTGTGTGATGTATGTTTGTTCTTGCTTCATTATGATACTTGTATGTATGATTGTTGCAATGTTGATCACACTTGTTGTATATGAGATATATGAATGATGATTGTCATGAAATCATGACTTAGATATATGATCTTGATGATATACTTGTGATTGTGATTGTGGTGTGTTGAATGGATCGGTTGCCACATTCTGGCATAACTATCGGATCGGTTGCCACATTACAGCATAATTATAGGATCGGATACCACGTTTTGATATGCTAACTATTTGGGTTTAGGTTCCATGAGAGAACCTATGATTTGATATAAAATGTGAAGTTGTTCCTTGTTCGTAAATGTTGATAATATTGTATATGTTGATATATATGCATGTGATTATAATGTTGTCTTGACTTGCTTATGTTTCACTTAGTGGGATAGCCGCGTGATCCTACCAGTACACTGTGGTTGTGTACTGATACTGCACTTGCTCTTATTTTTGTTGAGTACAAGGTATCTTCAAGAGGCTACTGACAGACCTCGCTTAGGAGATCAATGATCGTCACTTCGAATTCAAGGGTGAGCCAATTCTTCCGGGCTACCATGGGATTCTCTTTAGTCTATGTCCACCATTTTCGGACTTAGACATTTGTTTTAGTTAGTTCATTAGTATGGGGTTGTATCCCTTCTTGTTTAGACTTGGATCATTGTTAGATGTTTTGGTACATTGACTTTCAGGTTCTAGGTTATTTCTTCCGCATTCTTAGTTTATTATTATTAGACTTTTGTTAGAGTTTATGGGAACTCTCTTTATGTTCTTAGTATGTAACTTGCTTCCGTAACTTTCATGCCTTAGTTCTGGTTTAGTTGTTTGGTTTGAGTTGTAGTAGTGGTTCTCCCACCGGAGTGTTAGTGTGGGTGCCAATCACGACGGTCTGGGTCGTGACAATATTTATACGGCCTCTAATTTTATGGATGTTTGCAAGTCAGATCAAGTGATTTTCCTTGTGGAATTTCTAATCCTCTTTGATATTTTTTAAAGTGGGTTTCTGAATTGTGCATTATACAACCTAACATACATGTGCAACACACGTGTAGAAAAAATAATATACTTAAAGATGACATAAACGCACTACAGATTAAAATAATCAATAATTTAAAATATTTTAAAGTATAACGTTAAAAAAATGACAAGTTGCGATGATTTCATGCACGATAGAGTGATCAAAGAAAATTACCCAAAAATATGGTGAAATTAAGTAGTCTATAATTAATTAATTTTTTTTAACTCAAATTTTGAAAATGAATAAATTCTTATATTTTTATTTTCATTTCATAGACTTGAATGTGACATAAATTCAGTAAGTCCGTCTGTAAATTCAGAATAGTGAATAGTCAACAAAATATCAAAAAGAAAAATCTCAAAAGGTTATAAAACTTATCGCTATATTGGTCAACTCGAGTAGCCCCAATCCTGTTGTTCATACACTCAAGACTTTCAAGTATCTCTGTTTCTTTCAGGTTTTGTAATCATGCAATCAACAATAGGTAAGTTTTTAATTACTCAAAGTATTTTATTCTTCAAATAATAAATTTTTTGCAATTTCTCTTCTTCTTCTTTTTTTCATTCTCTTTCTAGAATATATGAAGGAATTCGAAAAAAGGAACATTTTGTTTTCTAGTTTCCCCAAATTTTTTCCTTTGGAAGAAAATGAGTGATGAGTGTAAAAGTTCAGAAAATCGGAAGAAGTTCAAAAATGAGACCAACACTTATTCTCTTCCATTCCCTGTAACTCATACACTAATTTCTCATTTTTTGCCGAAGTGAAAAAAATTGGGGGAAGAGGAAAAATAAGAAGTTTCTTTTCTTGGATGCCTTCATGCATACACTAGAAAGAGAATAAAAAGAAGAGATAAAGTTGCAAAAACTCAAATCTTTGATGAATAGAACACTTTAGATAATTAAGAACTTACCTAATTGTAGATTGCCTGGTTATAAAACTTGAGAGAAAAAGAGATACATGAGAGTCTAGAGAGTATTGACTGAAGGATTAGAGATACTCGAGTTGATCAATATGGTGATAGGTTCTATAACCCTTTGAAATTTTTCTTTTGATATTTTTGTTGACCATTCAATATATATTCTGAATTTATTATTGATAGACTTATCTGAATTTACGATACATACGAGCCTATTAAATGAGAAAATACTAATTATAAGAATTTCTTTCATTTCAATATTTGAGTTTAAAAAGTCTAATTAATGATATAGACTTCCTCAATCTTGCCATATTTGTGGGTTAATTTTCTTTGATTAATCTATTTTGTATGCAATCACCACAATTATGTTATACCTTTTAAATATTTTAAATATATTAATTATTTTAACGTATAGTGTTTGTGCGTCTTTTTTAAGTATAATATTTTCTCTACACATACATTGCACATGTATTTTGATTCGTAAAATAAATTGAAGAGTATTTCCACATATAATTAGTTGCTAAGGCTTGAAAGTCTACAAATTATCAACAATAGGAGTACTTCTATTGAAAATGACAATTGATTTTATATGCTTTGATTTATTTTTTCTATAATCTTTTTGTTGAGATATTGATCCTTGTTCTCAATTCATCTTTAACTACGAAGAATCAATCTTGTTGTTCCAAACGTGAAATAGATAGATTTTTATTGACCATTTAATATCTTGTATATACTAGCAAACTATTCTAAATTTGCCTCTTGTAATGGCCAATTAAAATAGACAACACTAATTATATGAACTTCATTTTCAAAATTAGAATTCTAAAACCAAATTTTTTATAAGGAAAATTCAATATTGACAATAAATGTTTAATTATACAATTTTATTTGAAGATCATTTTCCATTTAGGTGAAGATATGATACTAATGGGGGACAATACTTATAATAGGAACAAGTAATGTAGAAAGGATAAAATAATTGAACAGTCAGTATAGTAAAAAGAGAAAAATTTAAGTTCTTTAATAATACCTTATGTCATTTTACTTGTGTAATATCACTTTATTGATCAGAGTCCCAACATCTTCATTGACAAGCTGCACAAATAACATCATCAATTATTATCTTTTGCCTATGTCAAACTTAGGTTGCACATTTCATAAAAAAATATTGTACTTCATGTGAGTGATTTGAGCACTTTCAACATTTAAAATAAGATTGTACCATTCACATGTCAATAGATGTTACACTCTAATCCAAATGAGAGATAAAAGAAATAAATTAAAAATGATTTCAAATCCATGTCAATGGAAATAAATAAGCATATTCCTGAGGCACTAACACTTGCTAGGTCAAAGTGCAAAATAACAAATGCATAAAAGAGAAAAAATTGAAAAACAAAATCCTATTTCAAAATAATTAAAGTCACCATCACATAATCATTATCCTTTATTGTAAGAGAAAAAATGGACCAAATTTAGTGTTTCTTTTTCGTATTTATACCTCATCTTAGCTACTCAGTTATTCATTTCTCAAACTTGAATTGAATAACACAAAACAAATTTAGTAAATGCAGACACACATATTAATCGAAAGCAATAGTTTTGGCTCATTATATCACAACGATCATGTTGAGTTCATTGCAAGATTCATATCTCGACCTATAGTCACTCAAAGACAATTTTTACATTGCTCTAACACTCCTCTTTCCCGAGGTATATTAATGACAAAGCTAAACCCATGATTAATATCTAGTTTATAGCAAATGAAATTCATTGTTCATGCAAATGAAAAGCCAATCACCACGATGATTCAAATAGAGTACATGTTTCATTTCATTTCAATTTTAAAAAAATTCCTATAGTAATTGAATCAATAAATACTACTTAAGAGACTTACAAGTTTCTTCATAGCGAAAGTAGATCTACAACAATCATGACTCCTGACACCATTCGTTGGGAATTTCAACAAGGTGGATGAATCCCCCAACTTTTCATAGTCTAGAGATAATTTACGAAGATGCATACTGTGTTGTGTCCTGTATAACCTGGCCGTCACTTGATGAGGGAAAATCCTCTTTGTTCCTACAATCATAACTGTGTATTTATTTATAAGGGTTAGGGTTAAAAGGGGGAAGGGGCATGTAATAGGCTAATATGCTAATTTGCATTTCTTATGCATGGACTCGACCCAATAGTTATTTCTTACAACCCCGTTTGAATTGACACATATACAACAATTACATATAATTGACAACATATAGCCCAATATTAGTTAGCAATTAGTAGACAAATAAAAATTTGCACATATTAGCATAAAACTAACATATCAACATTGGAATTATTTCTTACAACCCCATTTTAATTAGAATTTCTTATGAATGCACTGGGCCCAATAGTTATTTCTTACAACCCTATTTGAATTGACACATGCAACACCCTGGAATATAGTCAGTTAAACTAGTGAGTCCTAGAGCCTTTCGTAGGAGTTTTGTGCGTAGATTAAAACTCATAAAAATGGTTCCCGTACTAGGGTTTTTAGGGGTTAAACGTCCGGATACGACTCCCCAAGGACCACCCAAGGGGTCCTTGAAGAGGACCCCAAAACAGTCCCAAAAATCTAGAAAATTTGATGACCTACGGAGGGCCATCTACGGCCTGTAGATCAAACCACACCCCGTAGGTCATGGGCATAGGTCAAGGCCTGCAAGAGGCCTACCATGAAAAGCCTCAGGTGCAAACCACGAGACCACAGAACAGCACATAAATCCATCCACGGTCCATGGATGGGGATCTGTAGGTGCTGCCAGTTTTAGGTGGTTTAGTTTTAAGTGAAGTGTTTGGGGGTTAAGTTAGTAATTAATTAGGGGCTAATAAAGGTCGTTTAGTTAGTTAATTTACCACCTATATAAGGTTAATAGTCCCCTAAACTATTAACTTTAACTCATTCATCCAAGACCCCAAATTACTCTCAAGAAATTCTTTCTCTAGAAGCAAAGAAGAAGAAGAAAAAGAGGGGCAGCAACTAGGTCGAATCCACCATTGATTTAAGCTTTGTTTAGGGATTTGATTAAAGGTATGTGAAGCTTATTCGTCTGTGGGTTCTTCCACCCATAGAGCCTCCATAGTTTCCCCACTTGTGAAATCAAAAACCCCATTCTAGCTAGGGTTGTGCTTGCATTATGGGTAGGGTGTGGGTATAATTCCAATATAATGGATACTACCCAATTATGATTTCTTTAGATTTTTTTAATGGTATTATGATGATTTCATATGATTTCTATGGTAAAAATCCTAATCAAAATTAATGAATGTGATATTTGTGGGTTTATGCCATTGGAGGCAAAGTTGAAGGTTCAAAGGTGATATTCCTAAATCAATGTATTGTATACTAATTGATCATAGTTAGGATCATCAAATCATGAATTGAACTAGACTTGATTGAATAGGAAGGATCTTGACTCGTAAAGTTAGAATTGAACCTTTATGAATCAATTATAACTTGAATCACCTAGTAGTAAAGAATGTGATTGAATAGCTTATAATTTAGACATGAGTTATGATAGAATGAATTTAAGCTTGAAGGTACGGCTTGTAGCCATCATTGTTACGGATTTGGGGGTAAAGTCAATATGATATGCTCTTGTTATGTATTCTCTTTCTCTTACATACTTAGACATGATTATGATAGGATATTTAAGTTCTCTCACATAGTAGGATTATAGGTTGACTTAATAAACTAAAATGAATCAAAGCATGTTAGACTAGAATAGCTTGAAGTTGAGACATATGTTCCCTTCATGTATAGCTTGGCTTAGTGGGATAAGACCAAGGTTGAAAGCTTGGGATGGAGGATTTATACTCTCCTAAGGTGTAGCTTGACTTGGCATTGTATAAAGCATTTCATTATACCATGAGTTAGGTGTAGTTATGGCAGCCTAGGATTGAGAATTTATACTCTCCTATGGGTACCTTGAACTAGAATTGTTAGGATTCTTTCATGGTAGCATGACTAGGTTTGGCCAAGACCATTTCATGGCAGCTTTAGGATTGAGGACTTATACTCTCCTAAGGGTAGCTTTGGATTGAGGATCCATACTCTCCTAAGGGTTGTTTGACTTGCCTTGTAAGGTGCATTTCAAGGATAGCTTGAGTTAGGCTAGTCATGGTAACTTGGGATTGAGGACTCATACTCTCCTAAGGATAGCTTAGGGTTAAGATTCATACTCTCCTATGGATAGCTTGCATATGTGTTCTAGTACACTTGTAAGGGTAGCATGACTTAGTTGATTTATGACTATTTCAAGGTAGCTAGGATAGAACACTTGCACCCTTCCTAGAATAGCTCTGACTTGCATATTAATGTGTCTTCCAATGTAGTTAGCTTAGTTTAACCTAGATATGTTAGTACGATGATAGCATTGTCTAGCCTATTAGGGGGTTATTCCTTGGTAGCCTTGAAGAGGTAAATAGAATAGAGGGATTAGTCCCCAACTAGTGAATATTCATGTTAGTCTAAAGGAGTACTTAGTGTGGGTAGTAGTATTGGATTCTATCCATACATGGCACAAGTATGACTTGAGGCTAGTTGTGAAGGGTTCCCTTCTGTAGTATGACTTAGCTTGGGTTGTTCCCATAGTTTGCTTCCAAGATATGATTAACTAAAGTGGTAGTTCCCTTGGATATATGAAGTAAGCTAATAGTATGACCAAAAGGAGGGTGGATATGACTAAGATGATTTCAAGGCTATGCTTAGTGTCAAGGGTAGTATGGGATGCCTTTCATGTATTGAACAAGTGTGTCTAGAGGTTACTTAGAATATGGTACCCTTATGGTAGAAAGACTTATGACTTAGCCATGTATATAGACTATGATTAAGATGACCAAAAAGGGATACTTGGCTTGGGTAGTAGTATGGGATGCTATTCTTGCTTTGCATATATATGCTTTTGAGGTTACTTGAGAATGGTGCTATTTTGGTGAAGATGACCAAGAGCCTATTATGCTTATATGATAATGA
This sequence comes from Solanum verrucosum, assembly GCF_900185275.1. Lineage (NCBI taxonomy): Eukaryota > Viridiplantae > Streptophyta > Magnoliopsida > Solanales > Solanaceae > Solanum > Solanum verrucosum. Next base: position 6,038,808 of record NW_026020274.1, read on the forward strand.
TTTGTCTCCTATGCTCATTAACTATGTCTTATGTTGACTTATGTTTATATGGAGCCTATGTTGGAGACAATGCTATGACTATGATGATTATGCTATGAACATGTATTATCTCTTATGCTTATGTCTTATGTTAAATAACCATTTTGAGATGCTCTCATGATGTTGTGCTAGATTTCATACTTGGTACATTTTGTACTAACACATATTGCCTACATTCTAACCAAATGTAGGGTTTCGGAGATTGAGTTGCTTTGGAGGCTAGATTGCTAAGGTTCTAGAAGACTTGAAGATTTGGTGAGTCCTCGTAGCTTCGAGGACGAACCCATATTTCCCTTATGTCATTTCTTTATGTTATAGACTTGTATGGGCTGCATCCCAAAGAGTTTTATTCAAGAGTTTATTAGAAGGTTTGAGACAAAGGTTTTAGAAGAGACTTCCCCTTGCTTTTATGAAATATGACATTGATTGTAAAAGTTTTAAATTGTTCCGTATTTTCATTTCTCTTACCTATGTTATGATGCTAAGGGCATATATGAGACCCTTTCGGGGTCGAGTATGCCATGTTGTGTCTAGGGGGTACCCCTGGATCGTGAGAAACTTGGTAATCAGAGCACAAGGTTTAGAATAGTTCAAGGTTTGTCTCAAACCACTTCTAGTAGGGTCTTGTTCATAAATGTTAGGCGCGCCAAATTTATGTATAGGCGGCTATTGGATGCTTAGGAAATATCACTTATTCATTCTCTTAGTCATGCCATAGAAGTTTAGCTCTAGTAGGTCCTTCTTCTAATGTTTACCATATGGTTTTTCAGGTTATGGAAAATACCAGGGCTAGAGCTAGGAGGGATGAGGATGACAATGGAGGACAAGCGGTTTCTCCACAAGTTCCAAACCAAAGCTCCTCCTCAATCTCCAAATGACCTCCAATTGGAGATGCCACTCTAGCGGAATTTAGGGCTTCTATGTATTTATTGGCTCAAACCTTGACGGCGCAATCTAATAGAGAGGTGGTGGCTCCAGCAAACCCAATAAGGGGGATGGGTGCTTTTAGGGTAAGGGAGTTTTTGAGGATGAACCCTTCGGAGTTTAGTGGCTCCAAAGTGGAAGAAGATCTAAATGGGTTCATAAAGGAGGTTTATAGAGTTCTAGAAATCATGTGGGTTACTTCTATTGAGAAAGAGGAACTAGCCGCCTAACAATTGAAGGATGTTGCCCAAATTTGGTGTGAGCAATGGAAAGATAGTAGGCCGGTAGGAGCGGGCCCTATAGAGTGGGAAGCTTTTAAGTCAGAATTTCTAGATAGTTTCTTTCCCCAGAAGTTGAGGGAAGCCAAATTGGGATAATTCATCAACCTTAAGAAAGGTAGTATGAGTGTTAAAGATTACTCTTTGAAATTCACCGTTTTGTCTAAGTATGCTCCAAGCTTGGTAGCAAATCTAAGGGATTTGATTAATAGGTTTATGACGGGGGTGTATGGTTTGGTAGAAAAAGAATGCCGCATGGCAATGCTTGTTGATGGTATGGATATTTCACGCCTCATGGTGTTTTCTCAACAAATAGAAGAGTCAAAACTCAAGAAAGAGAGGGATAGGGAGAAGAAGAGGTCTTGTATGGATGGTGATAAGGCCTTTCATGATTAGTCCGATGGACATGGTCATTCTAGGAGTCGACAAAAGTATTTCGGACAAGGTTTTCCTCATGCTCCTAAGTATGAGGATGATAGGGTGTCTACCCCTAGGCCACAAGGGATAAGTAATGAGTCCCTATGGCCATCTTGTTTTAAGTGTGGTAAGAGGCACGAGGGTAGGTTTTTGGCCGGTAGAGAGCGTTGCTTTAGTTGTGGTGAGAGTGGCCACATGATGAAAGATTGCCTTAAGGCTAAGGTGTAACAACCCGGAAAACTAGTGAGACCAAACTAGAGTCTAATGGGAACGAATAGGTGAAACTAGAGCCTCACATGTGAGTTTGAGGTTGGAAACTTGATTAAACGTCGTTAAATGGTTCCCGAGTGAAGGTCAAGGAATTTAGGGGTTAAACGTCAAGATACAACTATAACGCCCAAAAACTAGTAAGTTGAACTAGTGTGTTATAGTGGAAGTTTTGGAGTGTTGTATGAGGGTTCAAACCCATATAAATGACCCCCGTACGTATAATGGCATGTTTAGGAGTTGAAAGTCCGGGTACGACTCCCTAAGGACCACCCAAGGGGTCCTTGAGGAGGACCCCAACACTGCCCAAAAGATGTTAAAAACAGCTTGGTTCACGGTGGTAGATCACTCCCCTTAGACCAGTCCACGCCCCATAGGTCATGGGCGTGTGTTAGGACTAAGTCTAGGAAGGCTTGGCCTTCATTTTTGAGCCCCAGCCCCAAACCAAGGAAGCACAGGACAATCAGTAGACCCATTCACAGTATATGGATGAGGGCAGTTTTTCCAGATTTTTATTTTAGTTAAGGGTCTTAGTTTTAGTTAGTTATTTAATTAGGGGTTAGGAGGGACGATTAGATAACTAATTAACTTCCTATATAAAGTATTTTAAGTACATAAACACCTAACTAATTCATTATAACCCAAGACCCCAAATAGAAACCCAACTACCCTTCCCTCCAAAAATCTTCTCTCTAGAACCTCCTTTGAAGAACCAAGCAAGAGTCCAAGTAAAGCTTGAAGATAGGAGCTCTTCTACACGAAATTGGAAGGATTCTACACCTAAGGTATGGGAGTTCTTTATTCTTGGTTAGCTATCACCAAGAAGCACCTTCAACTATGTTTTCAAATTCCCCAAATCTAGGGTTTTCAAATCTAGTCATGGGTCTTCTTCCAAAACTAATTCAATTGTTTAATTAAGGTTTATTATGATTGATTTTGATGATTTATGATTGGATTAACTGAATATTTATGAATTTTGATGAAAATCTCCATTGGACCCATGATTTCCCCTCCTTCCTAAATTCTGAACTAAGGTGTGACTTGATTGATCATGGAAGCTTAATAATCGATTGTGTTTAGGTTTATCATATTGTTGAATCATGATGACTCTATATCTAACATGGTAATTCTAGTAATTTAGGGTTGATTTTGATCCTTTATCTTGAAAGGCAATTTGCTAGGATTGTATATATAAATGAAGATTGTATATGAACATTGTTGATCCACTTGAAAGCTGGAGGTATTTAAATATGATGTAATTGCATGATCTAAGTGTGATTTTACATATATACTTTCTTAACCTAAGATTTATACGGTGAATTGATATAGTCTAGGGTTGTGTCATGAAAGAGGCTAATTGAGGGTTTAAATGTGATCCTCCATGAATGATGAAGTTGTCATTGTAATGCCTTAAACAAGATCACCTAGACTTGAATTGGTTTAGGTTAATGCTTCTAAGCATGAATAGACTTGATCATGATATCATATGAATGTTTGTGAATACTTGAAGTATAAATTACCAATCATGATGTGTTTAATGTATTGAAGAGTTGTTGGATCATGGTATTCCTTATCTAATGTGCTATTGCTATATGTTTGGGATGAGTGGTCCATAGCCCTTGAAGGGCATATTGTGAAGGTTGTGCATGTTGACAAGATTGTGTGTGAACCCATGTTTTACTTAGAAGTTGAAAGTCTTACGACTATTGAGTATATTGTGGTATTGTTGAAAGGTTGTTCTTCCCTTAACCCTACACTTGATATTGTATATATGGTCTATGATGATTATAATGTTGCAGTTGTGTCATTTCAAGGATAATTACACATACACACACACTTCATGCATAAATATGATCATGATGTATCATTGGTGTTAATTAAAAGTATAGTTCTCATATGCACCTTTACACATTTTTATGCATGAAATGTACATGACCATATTAATCCTATTGTGTTGAGTGAATGTGCATTCTCATAAGAACACATGATCTTGGTGTGAAAGTCATTCTCACATACTAATTATGAATCTAAAGTTGAAAGTACATTCTTACCTTAAATGAATATATGAGCTATTTTGATGAATTGTATTGAACGAAGGGTAAAGTATTCCTTCACACATAGATACAATTTAAATACTATTAATGTATAATTTTGGGAAATAATATTTATCACCGAGTGGATATGGACAATGAGGAAAAGGCCCGGTCGTTAATGCGAGAGGGCGGGTCATCAAAGTGATACTCATGAGATGGAAGCCCCTACGCTAATGCAATAGGGTGGGTTTCTAGAAGCAATCTTCATATCTCATAAATTATGTGCCCACATAGGTCTTTAGCTAGTGGATCCACCTTATAGCAATATAATTTGTTCTCCCTTAGGAAAGTAGGACGCCTTTTTTTGGTGTGGGATTTTATACACCGGATTCCATGTAGCTCACATGGTCTATGTCGGTTATGGCTACTTTTCCCTATAACAAAGAAGTTAACGAATGAGACATGAATTATACTATGACTTCTTAATGAGCTTTACTTAGTAGCAGTAGGGGTATGAGACTTCTCTTTAACAGTGCACAAGTAGACTTAGTAGGATGTCATATGATGGTTCCTTTGCATTATCATGAGATTTGAATGTATGCATGTATATTGAATGGATAGTTGTTATGCATGACTTTCCTTATAATTCAAGTAATGTACATGACTATTTCCTTATTTGTGACTATTGATTATAATGAAGTCTAAGGATGAAGTGCATGACCAAGGTAGCTTCAAAGGGGTGCTTGGTGGGGTTGGTATTATGGGATGCCAACCACACATTGCGCAAGTGTTCTTTAGGAGTTACTAAGGTAGTGGCTTTAGTATAAAATGAGTATGAATGTGATCTTGGCTTGCGTTGTACATTGTGAATACATGTTAGTTACCATACATTGCACAAGTGTTTCTTAGGGGTTGCTTATGTGATGATTACTTCATGATGTGATGGTCTTGGTATTTAACCTTTTATTCTTTCATAATTGGAGGCTATGTGTTGTGAAGATTGGAATGTGTATTTTATTGATGTTGGAGACTATGCTTGTTATTATAATGATACCTCTCATGTTATGATGAAATGTATACGAGTTGCTTTATTGGTTGCATTCTCCAGGGATTTCAAAGATGATATTCTAAAATGGTATAAAGCATGATTTCAAATGTAATGTCCCTTTTTGTGCATATTTAAATGGTTTTCTGCATGACTTCCATACTTAGTACTTTTTGTGCTAGCCCCTTCTTTTTACATTTTCACCAAGTGTAGGCTTTGGAGATATTAGATTTCATCCTCATTGTTAGGTTCCTATGAGATCAAGAAGAAGAAGATTGGTGAGTCCTCATTGTATTTGAGGGCTCAACCTTATGCTCTTTATTGTCTTTCTTTTATGTTGTAGACTTTTGCTATAAGGGCCGTGTCCCTTAGATTTGTATTTCAAGAGTTTTATTCCAAGTATAATAAATGGTTTGAGACATGGTGTCATAGATACTGTTTCATTTTTATAAGAGACTTCGATTGTAAAGAAAGGTTTAAAATTCCGTGCTATTTTTATCACCTATGCGATGAATGAATGTTATGAGGCTTGTGCGTTCTACTATGGAGATGGCATATTTGACTTCATGAGATGGTGTGATGAACATGCTTTGTTGTGTTTGTGATGAAATGGCAATTGGGCTCCATGTTGAATGTGTTGAGCTTGCTATCAATGGGAAAATGTAATTCTTCCTATGACTATGTGATTAATGATATTGAGAAATGATTGTGTAGGCTCACTCCTAAGAGGGAGATGGTACGCCAAGCTAATATTGTTGTTATGTGCTTATATGTTGCCATGACTTCTTTATACAATGCATGCTCATGAAAACTTGTGTTTTGAAAGAAAATGAGTTTATATGAATTGTTCCCTCATGTTGTGGCGCTTTGAGTAAGAGTTGCCTATGGTACTTCATGAGAAGAATAAATGGACATGTTTTAGTTAGGAGATGGTAGTTCCTTCTCGAACATGACAAGTAATGAGGATCTCATGCATAAAAAGGTTGTTTAGATATAACTCATACTTTCTTGTATTGCATAGATCATGTTGAATTGGAGTTGATTTTACCTCCTTTGAACAAGTGCACATTGTGAATAGTGTATTTTGAGTTGTGCATTATTATGATGTTTCATGCATGTTTGGGAAGCTAGTCTTGAGTCTTAAATTCCAAAAAGTGTTTCAAGTGTCATTCGAGGACGAATGTTCCTAAAGGAGAGATAATGCAACAACCCGGAAAACTAGTGAGACCAAGCTAGAGTCTAATGGAAACGAATAGGTGAAACTAGAGCCTCACATGTGAGTTTGAAGTGGGAAACTTGATTAAATGTTGTTAAATGGTTCCCGAGTGAAGGTTGAGGAATTTAGGGGTTAAACGTCAAGATAAGACTATAACGCCAGGAAACTAGTAAGTTGAACTAGTGTGTTGTAGTGTCTTGTAGTGGAAGTTTTGGAGTGTTGTATGAGGGTTAAAACACATAGAAATTACCCCCGTACTTAGAATGACATGTTTTGGGGTTAAACGTCCAGGTACGACTCTCCAAGGACCACCCAAGGGGTCCTTAAGGAGGACCCCAACACTTCCCAAAATCAATCAAAAACAGCTTGGTTAACGGAGGCAGATCACGCCCCTTAGACCAGCCCACGTCCTGTAGGTCATGGGTGTGGGTTAGGAATTCGTCTAGGAAGACTTGGCCTTCATTTTTGAGCCCCAGCCCCAAACCACAAAACTACAGGACGATCAGTAGACCCATCCATGGTCCGTGGATGGGTGGGCGTGGATAAGGGCAGTTTTCCAGATTTTTATTTTAGTTAGGTGTCTTAGTTTTAGTTAGTTACTTAATTATGGGTTAGGAGGGATGATTAGATAACTAATTAACTTCCTATATAAAGTATTTTAAGTACATAAACACCCAATTAATTCATTATAACCCAAGACCCCAAATCAAAACCCAACTACTCTTCCCTCCCAAAATCTTCTCTCTAGAACCTCTATTGAAGAACCAATAAAGAGTCCAAGTAAATCTTGAAGATAGGAGCTCTTCTACACGAAATTGGAAGGATTCTACACCTAAGGTATGGGAGTTCTTTATTCTTGGTTAGCTATCACCAAGAAGCACCTTCAACTATGTTTTCAAATTCCCCAAATCTAGGGTTTTCAAATCTAGTCATGGGTCATCTTCCAAAACTAATGCAATTGTTTAATTAAGTTTTATTATGATTGATTTTGATGATTTATGATTGGATTAATTTAATGTTTATGAATTTTGATGAAACTCTCTATTGGACCCATGATTTCCCCTCCTTCCTAAATTCTGAACTAAGGTGAGACTTGATTGATCATGGAGGCCTAATAATCAATTATGTTTAGGTTTATTATATTGTTGAATCATGATGCCTCTCTATATAACATGGTAATTATAGTAATTTAGGGTTGATCTTGATCCTTGGCCTTGAAAGGCAATTTGCTAGGGTTGTATATATTGATGAAGATTGTATATGAACATTGTTGATGCACTTGAAATGTGGAGGTGTTTAATTATGACGTAATTTCTTGATCTAAGTGTGATTTTACAAATATAATTGATAAACCTAAGATTTATAAGGTGAATTGATATAGTCTAGGGTTGTGCCATGAAAGAGGCTAATTGAGGGTTTAAATGTGATCCTCCATGAATGATGAAGTTCTCATTGTAATGCCTTAGACAAGATCACCTAGACTTGAATTGGTTTAGGGTAATGCTTCTAAACATGAATCGAATTGATCATGATATCATGTGTATGTTTGTGAATACTTGAAGTATAAAGTGCCAATCATGATGTGATTAATGTATTGATGAGTTGTTGGATCACAATATTTCTTATCTACTGTGCTATCACTATATGTTAGGGATGAGTGGTCCATAGCCCTTGAAGGGCATATTGTGAAGGTTGTGCATGTTGACAATATTGTGTGTGAACTCATGTTTTACTTAGAAGTTGAAAGTCCTATGACTATTCAGTATATTGTGGTATTATTGAAAGGTTGTTCTTTCCTTACCCCTACACTTGATATTGTATGAATGGTCTAGGATGATTATAATGTTGTAGTTGTGTCACTACAAGGACAATTACACATACACACACTCCATTCATAAACATGATAATGATGTATCAATGGTGTTAATTAAAAGTATAGTTCTCATATGCACCTTTACACATTATTATGCATGAAATGTACATGACCATATTGATCCTATTGTGTTGATTGAAAGTGCATTCTCATGAGAACACATGTTCTTGGTCTGAAAGTCATTCTCACAAACTAATTATGATTCTAAAGTTGAAAGTACATTCTCACCTTTAATGAATATATGAGCTATTTTGATGTATTGTATTGAACGAGGGGTAAAGTATTCCTTGACACATATAGGTACAACTTAAATACTATTAATGTATAATTTTGGGAAATAGTACTTAGCACCGAATGGTTATGGACAACGAGGAAACGGTCCGGTCATTAATGCAAGAGGTCGGGTCATCAAAGTGATACTCATGAAATGGAAGCCCCTCCGCTAATGCAATAGGGTGGGTTTCTAGAAGTAATCTCCCTATCCCATAAACTATGTACCCACATAGGTCTTTAGCTAGTGGATCCACCTTATAGCTATATATTTAGTTCTACCTTAGGCAAGTAGGATGCCTTCTTTCGGTGTGGGGTTTTAGACACCGGATTCCATATAGATCACATGGTCTATGTCGGTTATGGCTATTTTTCCCTATAAGAATGAAGTAAACGAATGATATATGAACTATGCTATGACTTCTTAATGAACTTTACTTAGTAGGAGTGGGGGTATGGGACTTCACTTTTAGATTGCACAAGTAGACTTAGTAGGATGTCATAGGATGGTTCTTTTGCATTATCATGAGATTTGAATGCATGCATGTATATTGAATGTGTAGTTGTTATGCATGACTTTCCTTATAATTCAAGTAATGTACATGACTATTTCCTTATTTCTGACTATTGATTATAATGAGGTCTAAGGATCAAATGCATGACCAAGGTAGCTTCAAAGGGGTGCTTGGTGGGGTTGGTATTATGGGATTCCAACCACACATTGCACAAGTATTCTTTAGGAGTTACTAAGGTAGTGTCTTTACTATAAAATGAGTATGAATGTGATTTTGGCTTGTGTTGTACATTGTGAATACATGTTAGTTACCATACATTGCACAAGTGTTTCTTAGAGGTTGCTTATGTGATGATTACTTCATGATGTTATTGTCTTGGTATTTAACCTTGTATTCTTTAATAAATGGAGGCTATGTGTTTTGAAGATTAGGATGTGTATTATATTGATGTTGGAGACTATGCTTGTTATTATAATGATATCTCTCATGTTATGATGAAATGTATGTGAGTTGCTTTATTGGTTGCATTCTCCAACGATTTCAAAGATGATATGTTAAAATGGTATAAAGCATGATTTCAAATGAAATGTCCCTTTTTATGCATGTTTAAATAGTTTTGTGCATGGCTTCCATATTTAGTACTTTTTGTGCTAACGCCTTCTTTCTACATTTTCACCAAGTGTAGGCTTTGGAGATATTATATTTCAGCCTCGCGGCTAGGTTCCTACGAGATCAAGAAGAAGAAGATTGGTGAGTCCTCATTTTTTTCAAGGGCTTAACCGTATGTCCTTTATTGTCTTTCTATTATGTTTTAGACTCTTGTTGTAAGGGACGTGTCCCTAAGATTTGTATTTCAAGAATTTTATTCCAAGTATAATAGATAGTTTGAGACATGGTGTCATAGATACTCTTTCATTTTTATAAGAGACTTCGATTGTAAAGAAAAGTTTTAAATTCCGCACTATTTTTATCACCTATGTAATGAATGAATGCTATGAGTCTTGTATAAGACTCCTTTGGGGTCGAGCATGCCGTGTTACGACTAGGGGGTGTTCTTGGGTCGTGACATAAGGTTACAAGAAGAAAAGGTAAGCAAGTTTCCTCTAGTAGTGGGGATGTGGAGCCTCAAAAATAGAATAGGTTTTATGCTCTCCAATCTAGAGTAGATCAAGAGTGATCTCCTTATGTCCCTTCCTGTATGTGCTTTATTCTTTAATAAAATTTCCAGATTTCTTGTCTTTTGTGACTTGTTATGTTGGACTTTGAAATTATTGTTAGTATGCATGATGTTTAGAAAAGTTTGTGTAGGCTTTCTCCCAAGTGGGGGATAGTGTGCCTATCTAGTATGGTTATTGTGTACCTTATCTGTAGCCATGATTTCCTTATATGCATGTTCATGAAAATGTTTAGGTCTTAGTAGAATGACTTTTATGCATTAATTGCTTTTCTCATGTTGTAGTGCATTTAAGTAGATATGCATATAGGCTTCATGAGCTGATTATGAGCATGCCCTAGTTTGTGGAGTTGAAAGGCTCCTCCTTGAATTGATGCTTTTGAGAGAAAAATGCATTTAGGCTCCATGTGTATGTGTTGAGCATGTTTTAGCTAGGAGATGTTAGTTCCTCCTTGAGAATGAGTAGTTATAGAGTTTCATGCATTTTGGGTTGCTATATATAGTCCCTACTCCCTTGTGTTGCATTGAATGAGTTTAGTTTTGAATTGAAGTTGTCTTGCATTATTGTGTGCATTTAGATGTAGTGCATTCATAATGTGTTGCTAAGTTATATTTTTGACTTTAAGAAGTGTTTAAAGTGTCATTAAAGGACGAATGTCCCCAAGTGGTGTATAATGTAACACCCCGGAATTTAGTGAGTTCTAGAGCCTTTCGTAGGAGTTTTGGAGTGTTGTATGAATATTTAAACTCATAAAAATGGTTCCCGTACTTAGAATAGGGGTTTCAGGGGTTAAACGTCCTGGTATGACTCCCCAAGGACCACCCAAGGGGTCCTTGAGGAGGACCCCAAAATAGTCCCAAAAATTTGGAAAATTTGATAACCTACGGAGGGCCATCTACGGCCTGTAGATCAAACCACGCCCCGTAGGTCATGGGCATAGGTCAAGGCCTGCAAGATTCCTGCCATGAAAAGCCTTAGGTGCAAACCAAGAGACCACAGGATGGCCTGTCAACCCATCCACGGTTCGTGGATGGGAATCCGTTGGTACTGCCAGTTTTAGGTGGTTTAGTTTTAAGTTAAGTGTTTGGGTGCTAAGTTGGTAATTAATTAGGGTTTAATGTAGGTCGTTTAGTTAGTTAATTTACCACCTATATAAGGTTAATAGGCCCCTAAACTAATCACTTTAACTCATTCATCCAAGACCCCAAATTATTCTCAAGAAAAACTCTCTCTAGGAGCAAAGAAGAAGATGAAGAAGAGGGGCAGCAACTAGGTTGAATTACCGATTGATTCATGATTTGTTTAGGGCTTTGATTAAAGGTATGTGAAGATTATTCAACTATGGGTTCTTCCACCTATAGAGCCCCCATAGTTTCCCCACTTGTGAAATCAAAAACCCCATTCTAGCTACGGTTGTTCTTGCATTGTGGTAGGGTGTGGGTATTATTCCAATCTAGTGGATACTACCCAATTATGATTGATTTAGATTTTTTTAATGGTATTTTGATGATTACATGTGATTTCTATGGTAAACACTAATCTAAATTAATCAATGTGATATTTGTGGGTTTATGCCATTAGAGGCAAAGTTGATGGTTCATAGGTGATCTTCCTAAATCAATGTCTTTTAAACCAATTGATTATAGTTAGCATTATGAAATCATGAATTGAACTAGACTTTATTGAATAGGAAGTATCTTGACTTGTAAAGTTAGAATTGAACCTTTATGAATCAATTAAGACTAGAATCACCTAGTAGTAAAGATTGTGATTGAATAGCTTGTAATTTAGACATGAATTATGATAGAATGATGTTAAGCTTGAAGGTAGGGCTTGTTGCCATCATTGTTAGGGCTTTGGGGGTAAAGTCAATATGATGTGATCTTGTTGTGTATTCTATTTTTCTTACAAACTTAGACATGATTATGCTAGGAGATTTAAGTTGTCTCGCATAGAAGGATTCTAGGTTAACATAATAACCTAAAATGAATCAAAGCAGATTAGACTAGAATAGCTTGAAGTTGAGACATACGTTCCCTTCATGTATAGCTTGGCTTAGTGGGTTAAGACCAAGGTTGAAAGCTTGGGATGGAGGATTTATACTCTCCTAAGGTGTAGCTTGACTTGGCATTGTATAAAGCATTTCATTGTAGCATGAGTTAGGTGTAGTCATGGCAGCCTAGGATTGAGAATTTATAATCTCCTATGGGTACCTTGAACTAGCATTGTTAGGATTCTTTCATGGTAGCATGACTTGGTTTGGCCAAGACCATTTCATGGTAGCTTTAGGATTGAGAACTTATACTCTCCTAAGGGTAGCTTAGGATTGAGGATCCATACTCTCCTAAGGGTAGCTTGACTTGCATTGTAAGGTGCATTTCAAGGATAGCTTGAGTTAGGTTAGTCATGGTAGCTTGGGAATGAGGACTCATACTCGTCTAAGGATAGCTTAGGGTTAAGAATCATACTCCCATATGGATATCTTGTATTTGTACTCTAGTACACTTGTAAGGGTAGCATGACTTAGTTGATTTAGGACTATTTCATGGTACCTAGGATGCAACACTTGTACCCTTCCTAGACTAGCTTGGACTTAAATGTTAGTGTGTCTTCCAAGGTAGTTTGCCCAGATTAACCTATTTATGTTAGTAAGAAGGTAACATGGTCTAGCCTATTAGGGGGTTATTCCTTGGTAGCCTGGAAGAGGTAAATAGAATAGAGTGATTAGTCCCCAACTAGTGAACATTCATGAAAGTCTAAATGAGTACTTAGTGTGTGTAGTAGTATGGGATGCTATCCATACATGGCACAAGTATGACTTGAGGCTAGTTGTGGAGGGTTCCCATATGTAGTTTGACTTAGCTTGGGTTGTTGCCATAGTTGGCTTCCATGATATGATTGGCTAAGGTGGTAGTTCCCTTGTATATATGAAGTAAGCTAATAGTATATCCAAAAGGAGGGTGGATATGACAAAGATAATTTCAAGGGTATACTTAGTGTGAAGGGTAGTATGTGATGCCTTTCATGCATCGCAACAGTGTGTCTAGAGGTTACTTAGAAGTATGGTGCCCTTATGGTAGAAAGACTTATGGCCTAACCATGTATATAGACTAGGATTAAGATGACCACGAAGGGATACTTGGCTTGGGTAGTAGTATGGGATGCTATTCTTGCTTTGCACATGTATGCTTTTGATGTTACTTGAGAATGGTGCTATTATGGTGCAGATGACAAAGAGTCTATTTTGCTAATATGATTATGATTTGTCTCTTATGCTCATTAACTATGTCTTATGTTGACTTATGTTTATATGGAGTTCATGTTGGAGACCATGCTATAAGTATATTGAATATTCTATGAACATGTATTATCTCTTATGCTTAGGTCTTATGTTGACTAACCATTTTAAAATGATCTTATGATGTTGTGCTAGCTTTCATACTTGGTACATTTTGTACTAATGTATATTGCCTATATTCTAACCAAATGTAGGGATTCGAAGATTGAGTTGCTTTGGAGGGTAGATTGCTAAGATGATAGAAGACTTGAAGATTTGGTGAGTCCTCATAACTTCAAGGACAAACCCATATTTAATTACCTTATCTCATTTCTTTATGTTTTAAACTTTTTATGGGTTGCGTTCCAAAGAGTTTTATTCAAGAGTTTATTAGATGGTTTGAGACAAAGGTTTTAGTAGAGACTTCCACTTGCTTTTATGAAATATGACATTGATTGTAAAAGTTTTAAATTGTTCCGTAATTTCATTTCTATTACCAATTTTATGATGCTAAGGGCTAATATGAGACCCCTTCGAGGTCGAGTATGCCATGTTACATCTAGGGGGTACCCCTAGGTCGTGACAAACTTGGTAATCACAACACAAGGTTCTGAATGGCTCTAGGATTGTCTCAAACAATGTGTAGTAGGGTCTTGTTCATAAATTTGAAGTGCGCCACATTTATGAGTAGGAGGCTATTGGATGCTTAGGAAATCTCACTTCTTTATTCTCTTAGTCGTGCCATAGAAGTTTAGCTCTAGTAGGTCCTTCTTCTAATGTTTGCCCTATGGTTTTCCACGTTATGGAAAATACTAGGACGAATGTTAGGAGGGATAAGGATGACAATGGAGAACAAGAGGTTCTTCCACAAGTTCCAAACCAAGCTCCTCCTCAAGCTCCAAATGACCCTCCAATTGGAGATGCCACTCTAGCAGAATTTAGGGCTTCTATGCATTTATTGGCTCAAGCCTTGACGGTGCAAGCTAATAGAGAGGTGGTGGCTCCGGCAAACCCAATAAAGGGGATGCGTGCTTTGAGGGTAAGGGGTTTTTTGAGGATGAACCCTCTGGAGTTTAGTGTCTCCAAAGTGGAAGAAGATCCAAATGGGTTCATAGAAGAGGTTTATAAAGTGCTAGCAATCATGGGGGTGACTTCTATTGAGAAAGCAGAACTAGCCGCCTCTCAATTGAAGGATATTGCCATAATTTAGTATAAGAAATGGAAAGATAGTATGCTAGTAGGAGCGGGCCCTATAGAGTGGGAAGCTTTTAAGTTAGAATTTCTAGATAGGTTGTTTCCCGGGCAGTTGAGGGAAGCAAAATAGGGAGAATTCATCATCCTTAAGCAAGGAAGTATTAGTGTTAAAGAGAACTCTTTTAAATTCACCCTTTTGTCCAGGTATTCTCCAAGCTTGGTAGCAAATCCAAGGGATTTGATGAATAAGTTTATGACGGGGGTGTCTGATTTGGTAGAAGAAGAATGACGTATGGCAATGCTTGTTGATGATATGGATATCTCATGCCTCATGGTGTTTTACCAACAAATAGGAGAGTCAAAACTCAAGAAAGAGAGGGCTAGGGAGAAGAAGATGTCTAGGATTAAGGGTGATAAGTCCTTTCATGATGGGTCCGATGGACATGGTCGTTCTAGGAGTCGACAAAGGTTTTCAGGACAAGGTTTTTCTAATGCTCCTAAGCATAAGGATGAGAGGATGTCTACCCCTACGGCACAAGGGATAAGGAATAAGTCCCTACGGCCCTCTTGTGCTAGGTGTGGTAGGAGGCATGAGGGTAGGTGTTTGGCCGATAGACAGGGTTGCTTTAGTTGTGGTGAGAGTGGCCACATGATGAAAGATTGCCCTAAGGCTAACGTTACAAGAAGAGAAGGTAAGCAAGTTGCCTCTAGTAGTGGAGATGTGGAGCCTCAAAGGAAGAATAGGTTTTATGCTCTCCAATCTAGAGAAGATCAAGAGTGATCTCCTCATGTCCCTTACAATATGTGCTTTATGCTTTAGTAAAATTTCCGGATTTCTTTTCTTTTGTGACTTGTTATCTTGGACTTTGAAATTATTGTTAGTAAGCATGATGTTTAGAAAAGTTTGTGTAGGCTTACTCCCAAGTGGGGGATAGTGTGCCTATCTAGTAGGGTTATTGTGTGCCTTATGTGTTGCCATGATTTCCTTATATGCATGTTCATGAAAATGTGTAGGTCTTATTAGATATGACTTTTATGCATTAATTGTTTCCTCATGTTGTAGTGCATTTAAGTAGATTTGCATATAGGCTTTATGAGTTGATTATGAACATGCCCTAATTTGTGTAGTGGAAAGGTTCCTCCTTGAATTGATGCTTTTGAGAGAAAATGCATTTAAGCTCCATGTGTATGTTTTGAGCATGTTTTAGCTAGGAGATGTTAGTTCCTCCTTGAGAATGAGTAGATATAGAGTTTCATGCATTTTTGGTTGGTAGAACTACTCCCTACTCCCTTGTGTTGCATTGAATGAGTTTAGTTTATGATTGAAGTTTTTATGCTTTGTTGTGTGCATTTAGATGTAGTGCATGTATAATGGGCTTATAAGTTAGATTTTTGACTTTAAGAAGTGTTTAAAGTGTCATTCAAGGATGAATGTCCCCTAGTGGGGGATAATGTAACACCCCAGAATTTAGTGAGTTCTAGAGCCTTTCGTAGGAGTTTTGGAGTGTTGTATGAAGATTAAAACTCATAAAAATGGTTCCCGTACTTATAATAGGGGTTTTAGTGGTTAAACGTCCAGGTACGACTCCCCAAGGACCACCCTCAAGGACCCTAAAACAGTCCCAAAAATCAGGAAAAATTGATGAGCTACGGTAGGCCATCTACGGCCTGTAGATAAAACCACGCCCCGTAGGTCATGGGCTAGGTCAAGGCCTGCAAGAGGCCTACCATGACAAGCCTCAGGTGAAAACCAGGTGACCATAGGACGGTCCGTGGATGGGGATCCGTGGTTGCTGCCAGTTTTAGGTGGTTTAGTTTTAAGTTAAGTGTTTGGGGGTTTGAGTTAGTAATTAATTAGGGGTTAATGTATGGTCGGTTAGTTAGTTAATTTACCACCTATATAAGGTTAATAGGCCCCAAAACTAGTCACTTTAACTCATTCATCCAAGACCCCAAATTACTCTCAAGAAATTCTCTCCCTAGAATCAAAGAAGATGAAGAAAATGAAGAAGAAAAGGGGCAGCAACTTGGTCGAATTCACCATTGATTCAAGATCTATTTAGGGCTTTGATTAAAGGTATGTGAATCTTATTCATATATGGGTTGTTCCACCCACACAACCCCCGTAGTTTCCCCACTTGTAAAATAAAAACCCCATTCTAGTTAGGGTTGTGCTTGCATTGTGGGTAGGGTGTGGGTATGATTCCAATCTAGTGGATACTACCCAATTATTATTTATTTAGCTTTTTTTAATGGTATTATGATGATTTCATGTGATTTATATGGAAAACATTAATCTAAATTAATGAATGTGATATTTGTAAGTTAATGCCATTAGAGGCAAAGTTGAAGGTCCAAAGGTGATCATCCTATATCAATGGCTTGTATACTAAATGATCATAGTTAGGATAATCAAATCATGAATTGAACTAAACATGATTGAATAGGAAGTATCTTAACTTGTAAAGTTAGAATTGAACCTTTATGTATCAATTATGACCAGAATCACCTAGTAGTAAAGAATGTGATTGAATAGCTTATAATTTAGACATAAATTATGATATAATGTAGTTAAGATTGAAGGTAGGGCATGTAGACATCATTGTTAGGGATTTGGGGATAAAGTCCATATGATGTGATCTTTTTCTGTATTCTCTTTCTCTTACACACTTCGACATGATTATGCTAGGTGATTTATGTTCTCCCATATAGAAGGATTCTAGGTTGACTTAATAACCTAAAATGAATTAAAGCATGCAAGACTAGAATATCTTGAAGTTAAGACATATTTTCCCTTCATGTATAGCTTGGCATAGTGGGATAAAACCAAGGTTGATAGCTTGGGATGGTGGATTTATACTCTCCTAAGGTGTAGCTTGACTTGGCATTGTATAATGAATTTCATGGCAGCATGAGTTAGGTGTAGTCATGGTAGCCTAAGATTGAGGATTTATACTCTTCTGTGAGTAGCTTGAACTAGCATTGTTAGGATGATTTCATGGTAGCATGACTTGGTTTGGCCTAGACCATTTCATGGTAGCTTTAGGATTGAGGACCTATACTCTCCTAAGGGTAGCTTAAGATTGAGGATCCATACTTTCCGAAGGGTAGCTTGACTTGCATTGTAAGGTGCATTTCAAGGATAGCTTGAGTTAGGTTAGTCATGGTAGCTTGGGATTCAAGACTCATACTCTCGTAAGGATAGCTTAGGGTTGAGAATCATACTCTTCTAACGATAGCTTTCATTTGTATTCTAGTACACTTGTAAGGGTAGCATGACTTAGTTGATTTTGTACTATTTCATGGTAGCTAGGATGGAACACTTGTTCCCTTCCTAGAGTAACTTGGACTTGCATGTTAGTGTGTCTTCCATGGTAGTTAGCTTAGCTTAACCCAGTTATGTTAGTAAGGTGATTGCATGGTCTAGCCTATTAGGAGGTTATTCCTTGGCAGCCTTGAAGAGGTAAATAGAATAGAGTGATTAGTCCCCAACTAGTGAACATTCATGATAGTCTAAAGGAGTACTTAGTGTGTGTAGTAGTATGGGATGATATCCATGCATGGCACAAGTATGACTTGAGGTTAGTTGTGAAGGGTTCCGTTGTGTAGTATGACTTAGCTTGGTTTGTTGCCATAGTTGCCTTCCAAGATATGATTCACTATGGTTGTAGTTCCCTTGGATATATGAAGTAAGCTAATAGTAAAACCAAAAGGAGGGTGAATATGACTAAGTTGATTTCAAGGCTATGCTTAGAGTAAAGGGTAGTATGGGATGCCTTTCATGCAACGCACAAGTGTGTATAGATGTTACTTAGAAGTATGGTGCCCTTATGGTAGAGAGACTTATGACTTAACCATCTATATAGACTATTATTAAAATGACCAAAAAGGGATACTTGGCTTGGGTAGTAGTATGGGATTCTATTCTTGCTTTGCACAGGTATGCTTTTCATGTTACTTGAGAATGGTGCTATTATGGTGAAGATGACCATGAGTTTATTATGCTTATATGATTATGATTTGTCTCCTATGCTCATTAACTATGTCTTATGTTGATTTATGTTTACATGGAGCTTATGTGAGAGACCATGCTTTGACTATGATGATTATGCTATGAACATGCATTACCTCTTATGCTTATGTCTTATGTTGACTAACCATTTTGAGATGCTCTTAGGAAGTCGTGCTAGCTTTCATACTTGGTTCATTTTGTACTAACGTATATTGCCTACATTCTAACCAAATGTAGGGTTTTAGAGATTGGATTTCTTTGGAGGCTAGAATGCTAAGGTGGTAGAAGACTTGAAAATTTGGTGAGTCCTCATAGCTTCGAGGACAAACCCATATTTAATTCCCTTATCTCATTGCTTTAAGTTTTAGACTTTGTATGGGTTGCGTCCCAAAGAGTTTTATTCAAAAGTTTATTAGATGGTTTGAGACAAAGATTTAGTAGAGACTTCCACTTGCTTTTATGAAATATGAGATTGATTGTAAAAGTTTTAAATTGTTCCATATTTTCATTTCTATTACTTATGTTATGATGCTAAGGGCTTCTATGAGACACTTCCGGGGTCGAGTATGCCGTGTTACGCCTAGGGGGTACCCTTGGGTCATGACAAACTTAGTTATCAGAGCACAAAGTTTAGAATGGTTCTACGATTGTCTCAAACCACCTCTAGTAGGGTCTTGTTGATAAATGTGAAGCACGCCACATTTATGAAAAGGAGGCTATTGGATTCTTAGGAAATCTCACTCCTTCATTCTCTTAGTCGTGCCATAGAAGTTTATCTCTAGTATGTCCTTCTTCTAATGTTTTCCCTATGGTTTTTCCGGTTATGACAAATACTTGGGCTAATGCTAGGAGGGATGAGGATGACAATTGAGAACAAGAGGTTCCTTCACAAGTTCCAAGCCAAGCTCCTCCTCAAGCTCCAAATGTCACTCCAATTAGAGATGCCACTCTAGCGGAATTTAGGGCTTCTATGCAATTATTGGATCAAGCCTTCACGGCGCAAGCTAATAGAGAGGTGGTGGCTCCGGCAAACCCAATAAGAGGGATGAGTGATTTTAGGGTAAGGGAGTTTTTGAGGATGAACCCTCCGGAGTTTAGTGTCTCCAAAGTGGAAAAAGATCCAAATAGGTTCATAGAAGAGGTTTATAAAGTGCTAGAAATCATGGGGGTGACTTCTATTGAGAAAGTGGAACTAGCTGCCTATTAATTGAAGGCAGTTGCCTAAATTTGGTATGAGCAATGGAAAGATAGTAGGCCGGTAGGAGCGGGCCCTATAGAGTGGGAAGCTTTTAAGTTGGAATTTCAATATAGGTTCTTTCCTTGAAAATTGAGGGAAGCCAAATTGGGAGAATTCATCAACCTTAAGCAAGGCAGTACCCGTGTTAAACAGTACTCTTTGAAATTCACCCTTTTGTCTAAGTATGCTCCAAACATGGTAGCAAATCCAAGGGATTTGATGAATAGGTTTATGACGGGGGTGTTCAATTTGCTAGAATAAGAATGTCTTATGGCAATGCTTGTTGATGATATGGATATCTCACGCCTCATGGTGTTTGCCCAAAAAATAGAAGAATCAAAACTCAAGAAAGAGAGGGCTAGGGAGAAGAAGAGGTCTACGATGGATAGTGATAAGTCCTTTCATGATGGGTCTGATGGACATGGTCGTTCTAGGAGTCGACAAAAGTTTATCATACAAGGCTTTTCTAATGCTCCAAAGCATAAGGATGAGAGGGTGTCTACCCCTAGGCCACAAGGGATAAGTAATGAGTCCCTATGGCTCTCTTGTGCTAGGTGTGGTAAGAGGCATGAGGGTAGGTGTTTGGATGGTAGAGAGGGTTTCTTTTGTTGTGGTGAGAGTGGCCATATGATGAAAGATTAAGAGTGATCTCCTCATGTCCCTTCTGGTATGTTTTATGCTTTAGCAAAATTTCCAGATTTCTTGTATTTTGTGACCTTTTATGTTGGACTTTGAAATTACTTTTAGTATGCATGAAGTTCAGAGAAGTTTGTGTAGGCTTACTCCCAAGTGGGGGATAGTGTGCCTATCTAGTAGGGTTATTGTGTGCCTTATGTGCTGCCATGATTTCCTTATATGCATGTTCATGAGTTGATTATGAGCATTCCCTAGTTTGTGGAGTTGAAAGGTTCCTCCTTGAATTGATGCTTTTGAGAGAAAAATGCATTTAGGCTCCATGTGTATGTGATGAGCATGTTTTAGCTAGGAGATATTAGTTCCTCCTTGAGAATGAGTAGATATAATGATTCATGCATTTTGGGTTGGTAGAAATAGCCCCTACTCCCTTGTGTTGCATTGAATAAGTTTAGTTGTGAATTGAAGTTGTCTTGCTTTATTGTGTGTATTTAGATGTAGTTCATGCATAATGGGCTGCTAAGTTAGATTTTTGACTTTAAGAAGTATTTAAAGTATCATTCGAGGACGAATATTCCCAAGTGGGGGATAATGTAACACCCCGGAACTTAGTGAGTTGAACTAGTGAGTTCTAGAGCCTTTCATAGCAGTTTTGGAGTGTTGTAAGAAGATTAAAACTCATAAAAATGGTTCCCTTACTTAGAATAGGGGTTTTAGGGGTTAAACGTCCGTGTACGACTCCCCAAGGACCACCCAAGGGGTCCTTGATGAGGACCCCAAAACATCTCAAAAATCTGGAAAAAATTTGATGACCTACGGAGGGCAATCTATGGTCTGTAGATCAAACCACGCCCCGTAAGTCATGGGCGTAGGTCAAGGCGTGCAAGAGGCTTTCCATGACAAGCCTCAGGTGCAAACCACGAGACCACAGGACGGCACGTCAACCCTTCCACGGTCCGTGGATACGGATCCGTAGGTGATGCCAGTTATAGATGCTTTAGTTTTAAGTTAAGTGTTTGGGGGTTAAGTTGGTAAATAATCAGGGGTTAATGTAGGTTCGTTAGTTAGTTAATTTACCACCTATATAAGGTTAATAGTCCCGTCAACTAATCACTTAAACTCATTGATCCAAGACCCCAAATTACTCTCAAGAAATTCTCTCTCTAGAAGTAAAGAAGAAGAAGAAAAAGAGGGGCAGCAACTAGGTCGAATTCACCATTGATTGAAGCTTTGTTTAGGTCTTTGATTAAAGGTATGTGAAGTTTATTCATCTCTGGGTTTTTCCACCCATAGAGCCCCTATAGTTTCCCCACTTGTGAAATCAAAAACCCCATTCTAGCTAGGGTTGTGCCTGCATTGTGGGTAGGGTGTGGGTATGATTTCAATCTAGTGGATACTACCCAATTATGATTGATTTATCTTTGTTTAGTGGTAGTATGATGATTTCATGTGATTTATATGGTAAACCCTAATCCAAATTAATGAATGTGATATTTGTGGGTTTGTGCCATTAGAGGCAAAGTTGAAGGTTAAAAGGTGATCCTCCTAAATGAATGTCTTGTATACTAATTGATCATAATTAGGATCATCAAATCATGAATGGTTCTAGGATTGTCTCAAACCTCGTCTAGTAGGGTCTTGTTCATAAATGTGAAGCGCGCCACATTTATGAATAGGAGGTTGCTAGATTCCACATCTATGCATTTATTGGCTCAAGCCTTGACGGCGCAAACTAATAGAGAGGTGGTGGCTCCGGCAAACCCAATAAGAGGGATGGGTGCTTTTTGGGTAAGGGAGTTTTGAGGATGAACCCTCCGGAGTTTAGTGGCTCCAAAGTAGAAGAAGATCCAAATGGGTTCATAGAGGAGGTTTATAAAGTGCTATAAATCATGAAAGTGACTTCTATTGAGAAAACGGAACCAGCCGCCTATCAATTGAAGGACGTTACCCAAATTTGGTATGAGCAATGGAAATATAGTAGGCCTGTAGGAGTGGGCCCTATAGAGTGGGAAGCTTTTAAGTCGGAATTTCTAGATATGTTCTTTTCCCGGGAATTGAGGGAAGCCAAATTGGGAGAATTCATCAACCTTAAGCAAGGTAGTATGAGTGTTAAAGAGTACACTTTGAAATTCACCATTTTGTCTATGTATGCTCTACGCTTGGTAGCAAATCCAAGGGATTTGATGAATAGGTTTATTATGAGGGTGTCCAATTTAGTAGAAGAATAATATTGTATGGCAATGCTTGTTGAGCATATTGATATCTCACACCTCATGGTGTTTACCCAACAAATAGAAAAGTCAAAACTCAAGAAAGAGAGGGCTAGGGAGAATAAAAGGTCTAGGATGGATGGTGATAAGTCCTTTCATGATGGGTCCAATGGACATGGTTGTTCTAGGAGTCGACAAAAGTTTTTCGGACAAGGATTTTCTAATGCTCCTAAGCATAAGGATGAGAGGATGTCTACCCCTACGGCACAAGGGATAAGGAATAAGTCCCTACGGCCCTCTTGTGCTAGGTGTGGTAGGAGGCATGAGGGTAGGTGTTTGGCCGATAGACAGGGTTGCTTTAGTTGTGGTGAGAGTGGCCACATGATGAAAGATTGCCCTAAGGCTAACGTTACAAGAAGAGAAGGTAAGCAAGTTGCCTCTAGTAGTGGAGATGTGGAGCCTCAAAGGAAGAATAGGTTTTATGCTCTCCAATCTAGAGAAGATCAAGAGTGATCTCCTCATGTCCCTTACAATATGTGCTTTATGCTTTAGTAAAATTTCCGGATTTCTTTTCTTTTGTGACTTGTTATCTTGGACTTTGAAATTATTGTTAGTAAGCATGATGTTTAGAAAAGTTTGTGTAGGCTTACTCCCAAGTGGGGGATAGTGTGCCTATCTAGTAGGGTTATTGTGTGCCTTATGTGTTGCCATGATTTCCTTATATGCATGTTCATGAAAATGTGTAGGTCTTATTAGATATGACTTTTGTGCAATGTTTTCCTCATGTTGTAGTGCATTTAATTAGATTTGCAAATAGGCTTCATGAGTTGATTATGATCATCCCCTAGTTTGTGGAGTGGTTCCTCCTTGAGTTGATGATTTTGAGAGAAAAATGCATTAAGGCTCCATGTGTATATGTTAAGCATGTTTTAGCTATGAGATGTTAGTTCCTCCTTGAGAATGAGTAGATATAAAGTTTCATGCATTTTGGGTTGGTAGAAGTGGTCCCTATTCCCTTGTGTTACATTGAATGAGTTTAGTTTTGAATTGAAGTTGTCTTGCTTTATTGTGTGTATTTAGATGTAATGCATGCATTATGGGCTGCTTAGTTCGATTTTTGACTTTAGAAGTGTTTAAAGTGTCATTCGAGGACGAATTTCCCCAAGTGGGGCATAATGTAACACCTCGGAATTTAGTGAGTTCTGGAGCCCTTTGTAGGGGTTTTGGAGTGTTGTATGAAGATTAAAACTCATAAAAATGGTTCTCGTACTTACAATAGGTGTTTTAGGGTGAAACGTCTGGATACAACTCCCCAAGGACCAACCAAGGGGTCCTTGAGGAGGATCCCAAAACAGTCCCAAAAATTTGATGACCTACGGAGGGCCATCTATGGCCTGTAGATCAAACCATGCCCCATAGGTAATGGGCGTAGGTCAAGGCGTGCAAGAGGCCTGCCATGACAAGCCTCAGGTGCAAACCAAGATACCACAGGATGGCCCGTCAACCCATCCACAGTCCGTGGATGGGGATCCGTAGGTTCTTCAAGTTTTAGGTAGTTTAGTTTTAAGTTATGCGTTTGGGGGTTAAGTTAGTAATTAATTAGGGGTTAATGTAGGTCGGTTAGTTAGTTAATTTACCACTTATATAAGGATAATAGTCCCCTAAACTAATCACTTTAACTCATTCATGCAAGACCCCAAATTACTCTCAAGAAATTCTCTGTCTAGAAGCAAAGAAGAAGAAGAAGAGGGGCAGCAACTAGGTCGACATCACTATTGATTCAAGGTTTTTTTAGGTCTTTTATTAAATGTATGTGAAGACTATACATCTATGGGTTCTTGCACCCATAGATCCCCCATAATTTCCCCACTTGTGAAATCAAAAACCCCATTCTAGCTAGGGTTGTGCTTACATTGTGGGTAGGGTGTGGGTATGATTCCAATCTAGTGGATACTACCCAATTATGATTGATTTAGCTTTGTTTAATGATATTATAATGATTTCATGTGATTTATGTGGTAAACCCTAATTTAAATTAATGAATGTGATATTTGTGGGTTTATGCCATTAGAGGCAAAGTTGAAACTTCAAAGGTGATCTTCCTAAATCAATGCCTTGTATACTAATTGATCATAGTTAGGATCATCAAATCATGAATTGAACTAGACTTGATTGAATAGGAAGGATCCTTTAGAATTGAACCTTTATGAATCATTTATGGCTAGAATCACCAAGTAGTAAAGAATGTTATTGAATAGCTTATAATTTAGACATGAATTATGATATAATGAAGTTAAACTTGAAGTAGTCTTGTAGCCATCATTGTTAGGGATTTGGGGGTAAAGTCAATATGATGTGATCTTGTTGTGCATTCTCTTTCTCTTACACACGCAGACATGATTATGCGAGGAGATTTACGTTCTCTCACATAGAAGGATTCTAGGTTGACTTAATAACCTAAAATGAATCAAAGCATGTTAGACTAGAATAGCTTGAAGTTGAGACATATGTTCCCTTCATGTATAGCCTGGATTAGTGGGATAAAACCAAGGTTGATAGGTTGGGCTGGAGGCTTTATACTCTCCTAAGGTGTACCTTGACTTGGCATTGTATAATACATTTCATGGTAGCATGAGTTAGGTTTAGTCATGGTAGCCTAGGATTGAAGATTTATACTCTCGTATGGGTATCTTGAACTAGCATTGTTATGTTGCTTTCATGGTACCATGACTTGGTTTGGCCAAGACCATTTCATGGTAGCTTTAGGATTGAGGACTTATACTCTCCTAGGGGTAGCTTAGGATTGAGGATCCATACTCTCCTAAGGGTAGCTTGACTTGCATTGTAAGGTGCATTTCAAGGATAGCTTGAGTTAAGTTAGTCATGGTAGCTTGGGATTGAGGACTCATACTCTCCTAAGGATAGCATAGGGTTGAGAATCATACTCCCCTATGGATAGCTTGCATTTGTATTCTAGTACACTTGTCAGGGTAGCATGATTTAGTTGATTTAGGTTTCATGGTAGCTAGGATGGAACACTTGTACGCTTCCTAAAATAGCTTGGACTTGCATCTTAGTGTGTCTTCCAAGGTAGTTAGTTAGTTTAACCTAGTTATGTTAGTAATATGATAGCATGGTCTAGCCTATTAGGGGGTTATTCTTTGGTATCCTTGAAAAGGTAAATAGAATAGAGCGATTAGACCGCAACTAGTGAATATTCATGATAGTCTGAATGTGTACTTAGTATGGGTAATAGTATGGGATGTTATCCATACATGGCACAAGTATGACTTGAGGCTAGCTGTGAAGGTTTCCCTTGTGGAGTATGACTTAGCTTGGGTTGTTGCCATAGTTTCTTTCCAAGATATGATTTACTAAGGTGGTAGTTCCCTTGGCTATATGAAGTAAGCTCATAGTAAGACCAAAAGGAGGGTGAATATGACTAAGATGATTTCAAGGATATGCTTAGTGTGAAGGGTAGTATGGGATGCCTTTCATACATCACAAAAGTGTGTCTAGAGGTTACTTAGAAGTATGGTGCCCTTATGGTAGAAAGAATTATGACTTAACCATGTATATAGACTTTGATTAAGATGACCGAAGAGGGATACTTGGCTTAGGCTGTAGTATGGGATGCTATTCTTGCTTTGCAAAAGTATGCTTTTGAGGTTACTTGAGAATGGTGCTATTATGGTGAAGATGGCCAAGAGTCTGTTATGCTTATATGATCTATGATTTGTCTCCTATGCTCATTAACTATGTCTTATGTTGACTTATGATTATATGGAGCTTATGTTGGAGACCATGCTATGACTAGTATAATTATGCTATGAACATGTATTATCTCTTATGCTTATGTCTTATGTTGACTAACCATTTTGAGATGCTCTTATGATGTTGTGCTAGCTTTCATACTTGGTACATTTTGTACTAACGCATATTGCCTACATTCTAACCAAATGTTGGGTTTCGGAGATTGAGGTGCTTTGAGGCAAGATTGCTGAGGTGCTAGAAGACTTGAATATTTGGTGAGTCCTCATAGCTTCGAGGACGAACCCATATTTCCCTTATGTTATTTCTTTATGTTTTAGACTTTGTATGGGTTGCGTCCCAAAGAGTTTTATT
Source organism: Solanum verrucosum (assembly GCF_900185275.1). Taxonomy (NCBI): domain Eukaryota; kingdom Viridiplantae; phylum Streptophyta; class Magnoliopsida; order Solanales; family Solanaceae; genus Solanum; species Solanum verrucosum. Next base: position 6,065,548 of record NW_026020274.1, read on the forward strand.
CAAGAGTTTATTATATGGTTTTAGACAAAGGTTTTAGTAGAGATTTCCGCTTGCTTTTATTAAATATGACATTGATTGTAAAAGTTTAAAATTGTTCCGTATTTTCATCTCTATTACCTATGTTATGATGCTAAGGGCTTATATGAGGCCCCTTCTGGGTCGAGTATGCCATGTTATGTCTAGGGGGTACCCTGGGTCGTGGCAACACATATACAACAATTACATATAATTGACAACATAGAGCCCAATATTAGTTAGCAATTAGTAGACAAATAAAAATTTGCACATATTAGCACAAAAGTAATATATCAACATTTTAAAATTATTTTTTAAAATAATAGATGATTTTTAATATGATTTCTCTTTTAATTTCCAACCATTTTTCCTTAAAACTTGCAAAAGATTATTTAGAATTATCTTTCTCCTTTCATTTTTTTTTAAAATCATAAAAGATATTTGATATCATTTCTCTTCCAACTTCCAATAATTTCTACTTAAAACTAGCAAAATATAATTTAGAATTATCACTCTCCTTAAATTAGCAAAAAATATTTAATATCTACATGTTTAACCAACGTAACCTGTATTCACAAGAATAGTAATTGTCTTTATACTCTTTTAATTAGAAATGCTATTTTATAGATATATGTAGCAGTTTGATTTTTATTATGTGTAAATTAATTAAATTGCAATTTTATTTTTGTATACATTTATTTAACATATTGATTCAGTTGACGTATACTTATTTTATTAATTTAAAATTTATTGTATATTGATTGTGATATGGCAATGCAGTTTGTATACATTATTTATATTTTATTTGTATAGATAGATAAGATATTTTTACGAGATCTTCACAATAAAACAGTTTCATGATATCTACTCAAATATGATAGTTCACGTAGTTGTTTAAATTTTTTTCCCCTTGAGGAAATTGTGAAAACAATCTCTTAATTTTTGGCAGAATGGTGTGGGAGGCCCTTGTACTTGTCTCAGTTTGTCACCTGAGGCATTCTACTCATGACTTTGCCAATTGAACCCTCGAACCCTCTGAAACCCAATATTTTAAACCCTTTCTCTCACTATTCAGTGGTGCGTGCACTACAAACGCCACACGTAGCTTTCCACGTCATTTAAAAATGCCACGTAGAATATGACATGTTAAAAATAGACTAATTTCTTTCTCTTTCAAACATTTCTTTCCAATCACCTTTTCAACTAGACCCTTCTACTCTCTCTAGTCCCGATTTACATTATTGATCACCGCGATTTTATTCGATTTTGTGGAAGTGTTTGAGTTCGCGTTTCATTCCATAGTTGTAAGTTTGTTGACTGATTTTCATTCTCTTTGTTTTGTAGTTGTGTTTTTGGTGTTTTATTTTGAATTTTGTTGTTTTAGGGTTTAGTACTGTTGCAAAGGCTGTGGTGTGATTTTTGGGAGGATTTTGGTTTTTTACATGCCTAATAACAATTTGTAGAAGTATTATGCATTCAATGACATTTGTTGTGAATATGTTTTGAATCTAGGGTTTTTTCGTATCTGAATTTATTTATTTTTTATCAATTGTGTTGGATTTCTTTCTTGTTAGTGGTCAAATTGGATTATATAAGATTATTATAGATGTTTTTGTTATATTCCATAAAGAATTACTTTAAAATTATGTTTCTTTTTGTCGATTAAGGCATTTTGTGAATTAGGGCTTTTTTGTCATTTAGGAATTTTTTTCAATTATCTGAAAGTATTCTTGTGACTTTGCAAGCATGGTAAAAATATATATTCAACAATTATTACACTTCAAATGCATTATGGGGGCTATTTTTTATCAGATCCTGAACTCAAGTATGCTATTGGAATTTCTGATCTTGAAAAAATAAGAATCGATATGGATGAGCTTCATAGCATGTTTTTTCAGAAATTAGCTAGAGAATTGGGAGTTGAAAAAGCTGAAACCTTTGGGTGCAAAGTTAACAAAAGAGGTGGTTTTTATATGTGATGCTGATGTGTTGAGATTTATTAATAAATTAAAGGGTGGGGACTTTGTTTATGTGTACGTGGTACATCAAATTAGTACTCCTTTAATTGTTGAGGATCCTAATAAGGTGCAAATAGCCCAATTGCTTACTCCCAAAAAAGGTAAGCCTCCCCCACACCTATTGTTATAAATGTTAGGGCTAATGTATCTACCCCTCAACCATCTGATAAAAATGATACAAATATAAAAGATCAGCAACCTAAGGTAGACAAGAGTAAGAATAAGTAGACTGCTGCTCCTGAGGTTTCTTTAGAGGACTTAGATGAAGATGAAGATCAAGGTCAGGGTAATGACTTTTCTTCCTACCACCTTCAAACATCTGATGAATCTGATGTAGATGTAGATGCTGAGCAATCTAATTTTGAGTCAATTTATGATATTGTTAAGATAATGATGACTTAAGTGACTTGGATACTGAGTTTGTTGAAGCTAGGCAGTCAAACATTTAAGAACAAGTTAGTAAAGAGAAGGCTGCTAAAATAAATGTAGATGAGATACCTTCCGGCCCTGTAGGCATAAATGCTGGTTTTGAAGATATTAATAAGAATATGATGGGAAGATATGAAGAAAAATTGGGTGGGGATGACCTGTATTTTGATAGCTCAGATCCCAGCAGTAATATTAGTGAAGATGAAGGGCATCCTGTTGAGCCTGATGAGGTTGTAGATCCACTAGCTAGGAATTCAAGTACAAAGGTCTATTTTGACCCAACTGCAAATTTTTTTATTTCAATTGTATATGGTTTTTGTGAATAATGTTCAGTTTAGAGAAGCACTACAGACTTACTCTATACAGAAGGGTGTGAACATTAAACTTAAACCTAATGAAAAGGTGAGGATCCTGGCAAAGTGTAATAAGAACGGTTGTCCTTGGCATATTCTTGGAAGTATTGAGGGTAATACTAGAAATTTTATTGTGAAGATATATTTTCATGTCCATAAGTGTTTCAAAATAACAAGAAACAAGTTGTGTACTCCAAACTGGATTTATAAGACTTACAAAAACAGAATCATGAGTGAGCCTAACATTAGACTCCATCAGATTCAAGGCTTGGTAAAAAAAGATTATGTATTGTATGTTAGTAAAATAAGTTGTAGAAGAGCAAAAATAAAAGTCATGAATGAACATATGGGTGATTTCATAGAAGAATTTGCTAGATTGTATGACTATACAAATCCAGGAACTATTGTGGTTGTTAGGACATCCAAGAATACAATTCCTGGAAAAGAGGTATTCCAAGGGATTTATATTTGTCTTGGAGCATTAAAAAGTGGTTGGATAGAGGGGGTGTAGAAGGATAATTGGTTTTGATGGTGCATTTCAGAAAGGTGTATGTAGAGGTGAATTGTTGTCTTGCATTTCCAAGGATGAAAATAATCAGATGTATCTTGTAGCATGGGCAGTAGTTAATAAATAATCCAAAGACACCTGGTCTTGGTTTATCAAGTATATCAAACATGATTTGGAACTGACACAAACTGAAGGTGAAGGACTCAGAGTTATGTTTGATAAGCAGAAGGTATGAGAACACTTTGTAATCTTTTTTTTAGTTTTGCTATACCAATTTCTATGTTACACTTATATTTCTATTGTTTTTCCTTGGCATGCCTTTTTTTCTTTGATAGGGTCTTAACCTAGCACTTGTTGATTTATTGCCAAATGTTGAGCATAGATGGTGTGCTAGACATATATGGGCCAACTGGAAGAAGGTATGGAGGGGTGAAGAAAGGAGGAAAAAGTTTTGGTAGGTTGCCAGGGCTCCATTTGAAGTTCATTTACAATCAAAACTTGATGAAATGAGTATGTTGGGAGAAGGTATTGTGGAAACTTTGTTAAAGTACAATAAAGAGGCATGGTATAGGACATTATTCAAGGAACATAGCAAGTGTGACATAGTTGAGAATAATATTTGTGAAACATTCAATAGTTGGATCTTGGCAGCTAGATTCAAATCAATAATCACAATGTTAGAGGAAATTAGAGTCAAAGACATGGAAAGAATGACTCAAATGAGGGAGTTTTCTGAAAAATGGGTAAATGATGTGTCACCTATGGGTATGCAAATTCTTAGTGTAACACCCCGTAACTAGAAAGAACTATAAAGAAGTTAAAAAAATCGGAAATAGTCATTTTCAGAAAGAATATAAAAATCTGGAAAATTTGTTAAGTATGTTAAGTTGGATTTTGCGCCAACTTCAAACAATCATAACTCCTAGATCAGGATGAGTTAGGTGTGTTTCCAGATATCGTAGGAAAAATCTTGCAATAATCTTTCCAACACCGTCGAGTTTGCACGATTCAGAGTTTTTATGAGTGAGACATTCCCATTTGAAGTTGGGTTGTTCAAATAAGGAAAGTCTAACCCTGATTTTAGAATGGCATTATGGTCTTTTCCATACCCCATGACTTAATTTCGTTTTTGGTAATTAATTGGGGTCTAAACTGATAGGATTCAGTTTATGGTTTTACAATATGGAGTTAGGGTTTTAGAAAAGTGAAAATAAGAAGAAGAGAAAGGAGGAGAAGGAGCAAGAATCGTCAAGTTCTTCAAGAATCGCTTGTGGAATTCGTCAAGGGGTTATCCCTACGTGGTATGTGAGTTCACACAGCGTTGGGTTCGTTCACCCACGCACCAAACATGTTTAATTCAGCATGAATTCATCCTAAAAGTTGAAAGTTTGAATGTTCTTGATGTGTGTTCTTGAATTTACTTTCGTTCTTGAATGTGGGATGAGATAGAGGAGTTTTTTAGAGTTTAAGGTCAATTTTAGAGTTGTGTTTGATTAGATTCTTGTGTACATATCCTGGGTATCTTAATCTAAAGGGAATTTGAGAAAAAGAACCGAGTTTAGGCGAATTGGGGTCAGAAAATGAAGAAGGAAAAGTCGGAAGAATTTGGGTATCAGGTCCACGTCGTGGACCTGTTCCTTAGAATGGGAAAAAGTTCTCCGCACGTCGTGGAGCAGTTACGAACCGTTCTGCCTCAAAATTTATTTCGCGACCAAATAATTAAATGCATCTCCGCATCGCGGACTTGCTTCTAGACAGTGATTTCTTGATATTTACTCGTGTTTAACTATCTAAAAACACTCCTAAACATCATGAGATCTTTCCTATAAAAAATCGCTATCCTTGAATCCATAATTCAATTCAAGGATGATTTAAGAGTCAAGTCAAGAGAAGTTCATAGTCTTCCAAAATCTTTTACAAATGATTTAACTTTGTTTTAAGACTTCAGTTTTGAGTTGAGTAAAGAGTAAAGTTGAAGTTCATTTCGTCAAAGTACATGGGGACTATGTATTCCCAAAGAGTTAAAATGTTTTCGCATTGAAACAAGAAAAGGAAACCTTGATTTTCAAAGAGCCTTTGAGCTAGTTTTCAGAAAAGAGAAAATACTTTCACAATTAAGAAAGAGGGGAAACTTTTATTTCCAAGATAGCCTTTGAGCTAAGTTTTTGAGCAATTATCTCAAATCACAGAAAGAAGTAGGTTTATAAATATAAGAGCTAGTATCACATTTTGGGAGTAGTATTGACCACTGATATGGGGGAGAATTTAGACAACTCACAGCCCCCTTAAACCATGTAGCCATCATGGGTAGAAAAGGGTCATACTTTTTAGATTATTCCTTAGTGCTTTTTAGCATAGATTAGTGGATCCACTTAGCAGTTCAGGTTCTATACTCTTGGCAAGGTATAAGACGGCCCTGGCAGCGTGAGGGAAATTGATGTATTATCATAATAGCTCTTACGTGATGGTAGTCGGTTAGAGAAACTCCCATAGAAGTAATTGTATTCTTATATACACAGTTTATTTGTATTTTTACATACATTTCAGAGTTATAGTGTATCTTTGCATACACACAGAGTATTATTGTATTTCCAATTACACAGAATTGACATTCATGTTTTAAACAACTTTTCTTTATAATGCACTTGTTTTATACTACTTTATATTGAAATGAGTTCAGTTTAGTTGAGTTGAGTTGAGCCATGTAAGTTCTTCAGTTCCTTTCACGCTTTATACTGCTTTATATTGAAATGAGTTAAGTTAAGTTGAGTTGAGTTGAACCATGTAAGTTCTTCAGTTCCTTTCAAACTTATGTCTTGTTTTAGAATTCCACTCGCATACTCGTACATTCAATGTATTGATGCCATTTGGCTTGCATCTTATTATGATGCAGACACAGGTAACCAGGATCATCATCCAGCGCCTCGTTGATCCAATTTAGCATTCAGAGTCAGTTGGTGAGCCTCCTTGCTTTTCGGAAGGCTCATTTGTTATCATTTGCTTTTTAGTATTTCATTTATTAGGATGATCAGGGTTCTTGTCCCGACATCCATCTCAGTTGTTTTAGAGACTTCATAGACAGTCAGATGTTTGTTCTTGTGTTTCTATTTCTTGTTTTAATGGTTGAGACTTGAGATGCAATTTTTGGCCAGTGAATGTTATCTTGATACATTCTAAGTGTTTATTGAGCAGTTCAGTTTACTTTTAAAAGTATTTTTCTTTATGAGTTAAGTCTTCCGCTGAGTAAGTAGCCATGCCAAGGGATCGCTTGGGACCAACAATGGTTCTCAAGTTCCAGTCCCACCCAGGGTATACGCTCGGGGCGTGACACTTAGTGAGAATGCTGAACATGCATCCATATGTGAGGTTAAATTTAATAGAGATAATGGCTATGAGATTCAGGATCCACCATATAAACATGTTGTCAATCTCAAAAAGAAAGTGTGTAGTTGTAGGTCATGGAAACTGCAAGGAATTCCTTGTGCACATGGAATTATGGCAATGCATTACAAGGATCTGGATGTTGAGTCATTTGTTGATCACTGGTACAAAAAGGAAACATATTTGAAGGCCTATAGTAAGTTCATTCAACCTATGACAAACATGAAGATGTGGCACAAGAGCAGAAGACCATCCATTGAGCCACCTAAAATCACTTCTATACCAGGAAGACCAAGGAAAAATAGGTCAAAATATAGTGATGAGCCTAGTAAGAAGAAGTTTTTAAAGGCTACAAGCAAGGGGAGAAAAATAAATTGTTCTTTGTGCAAGAATTTTGGACATAAAAAGAAAGGATGTCCACTTGCTGTAAGTTTTGCTTTAACTTCTTCAACTTTGTTAATGAAATTTATTTTTATCAATACTTCTTAATTCAGTTTCGAAAAATTTTGTATGTAGAAAAATGACTATACTACTGGAACTGCAACAATTGCTACAGGTGGAAGTGGTGGTGCAACTACTTTAGCAGCTTCTACAAGTGTAACTGGTGGTGCTACTGGTTGTAACGACTAGGAAAATGAAAGGTTGAAATAGAGCCTTAACATTTGGTTTAGTGTGACTTTAGGTTGATGTCTAGACTATTTTAGAACTTAAATGAAGCAAAGTAGAAGCTTAGGGTGCAAGCATGGGCCTAGGCTAGCAAGATAGGGTCAAAGAAGCCTTGTTCCTAGAGGGGTTGTTTGGCGATGGGGATGTTTGATCGCCCAAAGGATTGGGCGAGTCGCCCTTGTGTTGTTGTAATCGCCTAGGTGTTGGACCAAAGGGCGAGCTAAGTCGTAGCTCGCCAAGCTGGTTGGCGTGTCGTCCATTGGCCCCCCTCCATCGCCTTATGATCTGCCCACTTAGTGAGCTCACTGGAAATTCGGGCGAGCCAAGGGTGTACTTGGCGAGCCTAAGGGTCCAAAGGGCGAGCATAGATGGGCAAGGGGAAGATTTTTAAGTTGTAACTTTGTGGGTCCTTAGCTCTTTTCCAAAGTTGAGTCCACCTTATTATATTCCTTTACTAGCAACTGTAAGACCTTTTTTAGACCTCAATTCTCTCATTTTAGTCACTCCAAATAGAATAAAAAAGAAACCCACCTCCTTTCAAATATTTCTCTCACTAGAAATCCTCTATTAGAGAAGAAGAAGAAAGGAGCCATTGAAGCTAGGGTTTGATGATTCCAACGTGGTTCTTCCTCAAATTGCTTGGGGACTCTTAGTAAAGGTATGGTAGTCTTGATCCTTGTCTAATTTTCCATTCAAGGAGCCAATTCAAAGGTGATTTCAAAGCATGAAAAAATTAGGGTTTTACTCAATCTCATGGGTTCTTTCATCAAACGTTTTCAAATGGTTTCTAATGAAAAATTATGATTGTATTCGTGTTTAATTGATGATTTATGATGAAAATTCTCTATGAACCCATGAATTCTCTCAATTACTAAATTATGCGTTTATGAAGTGGGTTTGTTGATCATGAATGAATGTTGATGGATTATGTCTATATTGATTTAGATTATTGAATTATTGCTGTTTATATTGAATTAAATGATTGAATCATGTCAATTTCTTATTCTATTGTAGTACTTTGGATTTATGGGTTGATGTTGGTTCATGGCCTTGAAAGGCAAGTTATGACCTAATTACTTTTTGAAGTAGAATTGTGCTTGAGTTATTGATCCATTTGAAAGGTGGAGGTGTTTACTTACTATGTATATTGTGGCATTGAATTGATGGATCTCTTTCTTGTACCTCGATATATGAAGGATCTATGTATAATTATGATGTGAAGTATGTGTGTGTGATCTAAATGAATGAATGATGATCATGTTTAGAATGTAGTATGTGGTGATTGAAAGTATATTGTCAATTGACCTTATGAATGGTGATGTTTATGTGAAAGGCTATTCTCACATGCTCACACACACTCATGAAAGAATAATGAATGAAGTTCTATGATTATGTTAATGATGAAGTACTTATTTAAAAGCTATTCTCAACCGTACTCTAATGAATGATAATGACTTGTTGTGAAAGGACTTTCTCACAATAAGGGGATTCTTAGGTGAAACGCTATTCTTATCTTTGAATCTATGAGCTTTCCAATGAATGAATGTTGGGATGGGATGGATACTCATCCGGGAGTTGAAGAGGAGTATCTAGTAACAATCCCTATATCCAATTTTAATGAATGTTGGTTTGAGATGGATACTCATCCATGAGTTGAGGCGGGGTATCTAGTAGCAGTATCTTATCCCATAATAACGAACAAATGTAATGAATGTCAAGTACTCCGTGGGGAATAATGCCAAGCACCGAGTGGATATGAATTGGGGTGGATGCTCATCCGTGAGTTGAGGTGGGGTATCTAGTAGGAACCTCTTAAGATGGATGCTCATCCGTGAGTTGAGGCAGGGTGTCTAGTAGCAATCTGCCTATTCCATAACTATGTGCCCACATAGGTCTAGCTAGTGGATCCACTTAAGCTATAAAAACGATGGTCCTACCTTAAGCAAGTAGGAATCCCTTTATCCAGTAAGGGTGACACTGGGATTCCATGTCAAGCTCACATGGTCTATGTCGGTTAAGGCTTACCCCCACAAAAAATGTTAATGAAACTATGGCTTCTCAATGATGCACTACTTAGTGTGGGTGGTGGTATGGGACGTCATCTATGCATTGCACAAGTAGGCTTTGAGAGGAGTCATGGTGTGTTCCTTTATATTGTTAAATGAAATGAATGGGCTCTTATGATTATGTTAATAAGAATGTTGGCTTAATGTCTAATGCAGAATGGGTGACTTAAATACTTATATTTTTAATGTGAAGATGCATGCTATACTTGGATTGTATTATGAGTTACTTCATTGTATGACTTGTTGAGTATGATTGTGCCTTGTCTATGGTGACTTCGAAGGAGTACTTAGTGTGAGTAGTACTATGGGATGCTACTTTCACATTGCACAAGTATGACTTAGAGTTGTCTTAGATGTTGGTTTTACTGTGATGATGTGACTTATGTGACATTTATGTCTCTTATATGCTTTATTGTGTAAAGGTCGAAAGGACGAATGGTAAGTTCACTTTTGGTGACCTTAAAGTGGTAACTTAGTGTGGGTGGTGGTATGGGACGCTACCCATACATTGCACAAGGTATAGTTTGAGGGCTGCTTGAGGTGAAGTCTAATGTGAAGTAATGGTTTAATGTAGATTATGTTCAAATGTGAAAGTATGACTTGAATGTTGGTTGTGGTTGAATATTATGCCTCTTATGTTTATGTTTATGTTTATGAAGGTTTTATCAAAAATGTATAAAAGCATGACTATCAAATAAATGTCCGTTTTAAGCATGGTTTTGCATGGCTTCCATACTTAGTACATCTAATGTGCTAACCCATATTTCTTCTCCATTTTTACCAAACTGTAGGGTTGGGAGATATTGGTGTTCTATGCTTGAGGAGTAGGTTTCTACCGTGTTTGAAGATGAAGACTTGGTGAGTCCTCATAGTTTCGAGGACAAAGCCCACTTTGCTCCTTTATGTCTTTTAGTTATGCTAAAGCTTTTGTATGGGCTAAGTCCCAATGTTGTATTCAAAGTATTAGATGGTTTGAGACAAAGTCTAGAAAGTCTTCCGCGTGTTTTTTAATGAAAATGTCTTCGAGTGTAACGAAAGTTTTAAATTCTTCTCTATTTTCATATGCTCTGATGTTCAAGAATGCTATGAGGCTTGTATAAGACCTCTACGGGGTCGAGTACGCCATGTTGCATCCGGGGTATAACCTCGGGTCCTGACACTGGTGGTGCTACTGGTGGAAGTGGTGGTGTAACTACTTTAGCAGCTTCTACAGGTGTAACTGCTGGTGGAAGTGGTGGTGCAGCTACTGAAAGACCAGTCACTACTCTAGCACCTTCTAGAGGTGCAACTACTGCTACAACATGTTCTGATGGAAGTGGTGGTGCAGCTACTAAAAGGCCAACCACTACTTCAGCAACTTCTGGAGGTGCAACTACTGCTGCAACAACTACTGGTGGAAGTGCTGCAAATATTTCTGTAAATTTTGCAAGTGTTGCTCAACCAACAAGTCAATTTAGTACTCAATAGTCAACTACTAGTGCTAGTGGCTCAAAGAGGAGTATCAAAATTAAAAGAGGTGGTGCAAATCGCGAATATAAGAGGCCAAGAACAGAGAAGCCAAGAACAGCTGGTTTTGGTGTGCTATTTGGAGCAAATAGTGTGATAGAGAGGGTAAGTATTATCATTTAAGGACCTTTAGTTTGATTCTATATAATCTCTAACTAATATCATTATTGCCTTTTAACAGTCTGGAACTACTGATAGAGTGTTACATTGAAGAGTTCAATGCCTACCAATATCGATCTTGGTTACAAACCCAATGGACTAAGGTGGTAGGGTGGAGCTGCAGTTATTCAAAGGCAGCTACAAGAACAAAGTTACAAACGAGCCACTCAGTCCACACCAAGAACTCAAGACACATAATATTTCATAGTAAAGACTCATGTTTTGCCTAGCTAAATTATCAATGACATTGTCTATGATACTTTCCACTGTTAACTTAATTTTCAACTGTTGTGTTAACTTGCTAAGAAAAACAAGTTATTTTTGTTTATGAATTTGCTATGATAATTATAAGTCTTAATCTGGATATTTTCATACATTATATTACATTATCATAGTACTCAAGTTAATATATCATCAATACATCTTAAATACAAAAGATATAAACCAATGACAACAATCACAACAACTGATATCAATACTAATGCTCGATATCCCCTGTCTTCCATGCCTTCCATGCCTTTCATGATCAACATTTGTTGATTGATTCTTCATGTAGTATTGTTCTTGGTATGGAGGATCAACCATATCATCCCATCGAAAAAATCCACATCCATTACCATTTGAATATTTTTGACAGCCCCAAAACATTCTTCCTGGATTAGTTGATGTTCTTGACATCTTAAGTTCAGCATGAAGCCCACAATAGCAAAAACAGTCATTGTGAGGAAGAAAAAAATTAACGAGTAAGAAAAAGGAGACAAAAATAAAATATAGACTAGGCCTGATCGATTGTGGAGAACAAGAAGAAATTTGGAGTGAAGAATTTTGGAGAGAGATAAACGAGTGAGAAAGAGAAGAAATTTTGGATATTTGAAGACGAAATTAGGGGAATTTGAGGAAGATGGCCAAAAATGACCATTATTGGCTTTTTAAAAGTATCTCACGCTCCTAAAGTGGGTGTAATTCACGCACTTGAACTACTTTTGCTATATTGGATGACAGGTAAAAAAAAAGGGTTTAAAATGTTGGGTTTCAATGGGTTCAAGGGTTTAGTTGGCAAAGTCGTGAGTAAAAGGGCTCAGGTCACAAACTGAGACAAGTACAAGGGCCTCCCAGACCATTTTGCCTTAAAAAAATTTTTAAAAAAAGGAACTAAAATATCCGCTATATTATGGTTACACACATTGTTTAACTAAATTACATGGAATCAATGATACCTAAACTAATAGCAAGCAATAAATTGTAAACCTTCATTGTACAAATTTTACGTGGTGATACTTGATAATACTTTTTTATCTAAATTTAATGGACTTTACCTAAAATAATAATTTTTTTAGTTTGTCGGTGCAACAACACTATATGCTATCTTCATAATAGTTGAGTTTGAATAATGCTTTCATAGTGTTAGAGAATGTACAAAATAGAACTTTATCCATTTGGTCTCAAGCTAATTCATATTTTCTTTTGAATTCTTATTTTCTTTTGAATTTGAGTTTTCTTGACTCATCACCTAATCCAACCACTAAGTTTTGTATGCAAACACATAAGTAACATATTTGGGACTCTAAAATAATATTATTGGCGGTAATCTCTCATTTATCAATAAACTTACGATATATAGTTTCGTATTTAATTTGAATATATTATTATTACACATATTTTATAGTGATATATGCCTAATCTTAATGTGTATGAGAGTTTACATGGAAAAAATATAGAAGCACTTAATTTTTAAGATGAAACAAAATATTTTAGGAATAACTTAGTAAACTATACCCTACATTTATTATTTCGCTTAATGAACGTGTGGGATATAGGGAGTAGAAAGGTAAGAAATATTTTAATTAGATCCGAATATTTTATTAATTTCCAAATGCATATATTGCTTATAGAGTTTGAATAACAACGGTCTCGAATGGAAATTTTTTTCTTAAAATTTAAATTGATCATAAAACAAATTTACTCATAATTTTGCATCACAAAAGATATAAAAATAAAATTTAAACAAATTAAATATTAAAATCATTTTTTTTCTTGAGAAAAAAAACTAAGGCTTCATTTAAAATTTTACTTTAGGCCGCAAATCATATTGTGCCGCCCCTGTGTGAATGTAGTACTTCTTCTATTTCATAGGCCATAAATCATATTGAGCCGCCCCGTGAATGCAATACATTGTCAACATTACTAAAAAATGGCAAGTGTATTTTCTGGTAATTAATGTTTTCAATACAAATATTTATCGTAAACTTTGAGAAATATTAGAGTTCGGAGAAAATGCTCTTTAACATCCTTTATAAAAGTAAAAAAATGGGCCCCATATTTGTAGAAAACTTTTGTTTACTTTGGGAAACATTAGAGTTCTAATTTTGAGAAAAAATAAATAGTACTCCTAATATTGAGTGACAATAATGATGGAGATAATATTGGCTTTGCAAAAATTTTGGTTGGTCAACTTTGAAAGAAAAATAGTACTCCTATGAGATTTTATCAGAATTTGTAATGATCTAGATGTTACTAAGAAGTTTACTTGTAATTATAATAATTTAACAAGTGACCTAATTGGTAAAGTATTTTTTTGCTGTAATATATCAATGTGTCCTTTATTTTGGTCGCAACTAATAATTATATGGCCTCTAATTTTTTGGAAGTGTGCAAGTCACATCTAGTGATTTTCCTTGTGGAATTTCTAATCCTCTTTGATATATTTTAAAGTGTGTTTCAGAATTGTGCATTATACAACCTAACATACATGTGCAACACATGTGTAGAAAAAATAATATACTTAAAGATGACATAAACACACTACAGATTAAAATAATCAATAATTTAAAATATTTTAAAGTATAACGTTAAAAAAATGACAAGTTGCGATGATTTCATGCACGACAGAGTGATCAAAGAAAATCACCCAAAAATATGGTGAAATTAAGTAGTCTATCATTAATTTTTTTTTAACTCAAATTTTAAAAATGAATTAATTCTTATAGTTTTTTTTTATTTAATAAGCTCGTATGTGATATAAATTCAGTAAGTCCGTCTGTAAATTCAAAATAGTGAATAGTCAACAAAATATCAAAAAGAAAAATATCAAAAGGTTATAAAACCTATCGCTATATCGATCAACTCGAGTACCCCAATCCTACTGTTAGTACGCTCAAGACTTTCAAGTGTCTCTGTTTCTTTAAGGTTTTGTAATCAGGCAATCAACAATAGGTAAGTTTCTAATTACTCAAAGTATTACATTCTTCAAAGAATCAATTTTTTGCAACTTTTCTTCTTTTTTTTGTCAATCTCTTTCTAGCATGCATGACGGAATTCGAAAAAAGAAACATTTTGTTTTCCAGTTTCCTCAATTTTTTTTCCTTTGGCAAAAAGTGAGTGATGAGTGTAAAAGTTACAGAAAATCGGAAGAGGTTGGAAAATGAGACCAACACTTATTCTCTTCCATTCCCTGTAACTCATACACTCATCTCTCATTTTTTACTAAAGTGAAAAAAAATTGGGGGAAGATGAAAAACAAGAAGTTTCTTTTCTTGGATGCCTTCATGCATACACTAGAAGGAGAATTTAAAAGAAGAGATAAAGTTGTAAAAACTCATATATTTGAAGAATAGAACACTTTAGATAATTAAGAACATACCAAATTGTAGATTGCGTAGTTATAAAACATGAGAGAAAAAGAGATACATGAGAGTCAAGAGAGTATTAACCGAAGGATTAGAGATACTCGAGTTGATCAATATGGTGATAGGTTTTATAACCCTTTGAAATTTTTCTTTTTGATATTTTTTTTTACCATTCAATATTTGAGTTTAAAAAGTCTAATTAATGATAGAGACTTCCTCAATCTTGTCATATTTGTGGGTGAATTTTCTTTGATCAGTCTATTCTGTATGCAATCACCGCATTTATGTTATACCTTTTAAATATTTTAAATTTATTAATTATTTTAACTTATAGTGTTTCTACGTCTTTTTTAAGTATAATATTTTCTCTACACATACATTGCACATGTATGTTGAGTCGTAAAATAAATTGAAGAGTTTTTCCACATATAATTAGTTGTTGAGGCTTGAAAGTCTACAAATTATCAACAATAGGAGTATTTCAGTTGAAAATGACAATTGATTATATATTCTTTGATTTATTTTTTCTATAATCTTTTTTGCTGAGATATTGATCTTTGTTCTCGATTCAACTTTAACTACGAAGATTCGATCTTATTGTTTCAAACATGAAATAGATAGATTTTTATTGACCATTTAATATTTTGTATATACTAGCGGACTATACTAAATTTGCATCATGTAATGACAAGTTAAAATAGACAACACTAATTATATGAACTTCATTTTCAAAATTAGAATTCTAAAACCAAATTTTTTTATGAGGAAAATTGAATATTGACAATAAATGTTTAGTTATAGAATTTTATTTGAAGATCATTTTCCCTTTAGGTGAAGAGATGATACTAATGGGGGACAATACTTATAATAGAAACAAGTAATGTAGAAAGGATAAAATAATTGAACTGTCAGTATAGTAAAAAGGATAAAAAATTTAAGTTCTTTAATAATAACTTATGTCATTTTACTTGTGCAATATCACTTTATTGATCAGAGTCCCAACATCTTCATTGACAAGCTGCACAAATAACATCTTCAATTATTATGTTTTGCCTATTCAAACATAGGTTGCACATTTTAATAAAAAAAATTGTACTACAAGGGCAAAGAATGTGTATGTCTGTGAGTGATTTGAGCACTTTCAACATTTAAAATGAGATTGTACCATTTTACATGTCAATAGATGTTACACTCTAATCCAAATGAGAGATAAAAGAAACAAATTAAAAATGATTTCAAATCCATGACAATGGAAATAAATAAGCATATTCCTGAGGCACTAACACTTTCTAGGTCAAAGTGCAAAATAACAAATGTATAAAAGGGAAAAAATTGAAAAAAAAAATCTGATTTCGGAATAATTAAAGTCACCATCACATAATCATTTTCCTTTATTGTAAGAGAAAAAATGGACCAAATTTAATGTTTCTTTTTCGTATTTATAACTCATCTTAGCTACTTAGTTATTCATTTCTCAAACTTGAATTGAATAACACAAAACAAATTCAGTAAAGGCAGACATGCATATTAATCGAAAGAAATAGTTTTGGCTCATTATATCACAATGATCATGTTGAGTTCATTGTAAGATTCATATCTTGACCTATTGTCATTCAAAGACAATTTTAACATTGCTCTAACACTCCTCTTTCCCGAGGTATATTAATGACAGAGTTAAACCCATGATTAATATCTAGTTTGTAGCAAATGAAATTCATTGTTCATGCAAATGAAAACCCAATCATCACGATGATTCAAATAGAGTACTTGTTTCATTTCATTTCAATTTTAAAAAAAATTCCTATAGTAATTGAATCAATAAATACTACTTAGAAGACTTACAAGTTTCTTCATAGCGAAAGTAGATCTACAACAATCATGACTTTTGTCGCCATTCGTTGGGAATTTTGACAAGATGGATGAATCCCCCATCTTTTCATAGTCTAGAGATCATTTACGGAGATGCATACTGTGTCCTCTCCTGTAAACCTTGGCCGTCAACTGATGAGGGAAAATCCTCTTTGTTCCTACAATCATAATTGTGTATTTATTTATAAGGGTTAGGGTTATAGGGGGGGATGTAATGGGCTAACAAGTTAATTAGCATTTCTTATGAATGGACTCGGCCCAATAGTAATTTCTTACAACCCCGTTTGAATTGACACATATACAACAGTAACATATAATTGACAACATATACTCCAATATAGTTAGCAATTAGTAGAAAAATAAAAATTTGCACATATTAGCACAAAAGTAATATATTAGCAGTTTAAAATTATTTTTTTAAATAATAGACGATTTTTAATATCATTTCTCTTTTAATTTCAAACCATTTCTCCTTAAAACTTGCAAAAGATTATTTAGAATTATCTTTCTCCTTTAATTTTTTTTAAAATAATAAAAGATATTTGATATCATCTTTCTTCTAACTTCCAACAATTTCTATTTAAAACTAGCAAAATATAATTTAGAATTATCACTCTCCTTAAATTAGCAAAAAATATTTGATAACTACCTGTTTAACCAACGTAACTTGTATTCACAAAAATGGTAATTGTCTTTATACTCTTTTAAATTAGGAATAACATTTTACGAAAGATGTAGCAGTTTGATTTTTATTATGTATACACTAATTAAATTGCAATTTATTTTTGTATACATTTATTTAACATATTGATTCAGTTGACGTATACCTATTTTATTTGATTTAAAATTTATTGTATATTGATTGTAACATGGCAATGCAGTTTGTATACATTATTTATATTTTATTTGTATACATAAATAATATATTTTTACGAGTTCTTCACATTAAAATAGTTTCGTGAGATCTACACAAATATGATAGTTCACGTTGTTGTTTAAATTTTGTTCCCCTTAAGGAATTTGTGAAAACAATCTTTTAATTTTATTTTTTCAAAAAGGAACTAAAATACCCACTCTATTATGGTTACACACATTGCATAACTAAATTACAAGAATCAACGATACCTAAACTAATAGCAAGCAATAAATTATAAACCTTCATTGTACAAATTTTACGTGGTGATACTTAATAATACTTTTTTGTCTGAATTTAACGAAATTTACCTAATCTAACGACCTGATTGCGTTGTTAGGGAAAAGCCAATGGGGAAAAATTGGGGCCAGAAAACTTTTGAGTAGTAACTTGAATTTCTTAGCCTAGTTCAGATTTGGACAAAACCAGAGTCAGGCGGGTCTAGAGAAATCTGGTAACAATTGGGTGATCTAATTATGATTTTGATCACATGAGTAGATAGCTAAGACATTAAGGAACCCGTACGACTTAACAGAATTGAATTTGGGAGAGTAGAACTCCTGAAACTGATCTTAGTGTGAACAAGTATAATTTGAGTGTCATGGGATGAGATGTGTTGTGAAATGGGGGCTTGGAATTAAAATTCTAGCATTCTGTCTCCCTATATGCCGTTGTAGAGGGATGGGTCCCGCTGTAGCGGGACATACACAACTTTAGTCGGAAATAAAACCCCAACAATATTTTATTCTGCAGTTTTCGACGTTGAGAGCTAAGGAACGACCCCAGGGATTCTCTTGACAGTTTTCCACCATTCTTGTGGCTGAATGTAAAGTTTTCACACTCCAAATCCATTTTTTGATCCGTAGAATGTAAATTCGTAGGTAATTATTGTGGGGGAAGGGTTTTGATCTAAAACTAATAGTGGAAAAAGCCCTAAATTGGGTATTAGGATCTTGGGTTTGGTCTAGGATTATTGGGTTTGTTATAATCCAAATAATTAAACCTTTGATTGTTGATCCTTGCATTAATTGTATATTTTTAGACCACGAACAAGCGAGAAGAATATGGAAAGGAAGATTCAAGTGCCTTAGGGGATTCAAGGTAGGTGATGGTCGTGATTTCATGATTGTGTGATATATGTTTGTTCTTGCTTCATTATAATATATGTATGCATGCAAATGTTGCACTATTGATCACACTACTTGTGAATAATGATATATGAATAATGAATGTCATGAATCATGACTTGATTGTATGATTATGAGAATGTACTTTGTGATTGTGATTGTAGCTTGTTGAATGGATTGGGTGTTGCGTTCCGACACACTAACTTGGATCGGTTGCCATGTTTCGACATAAACATGGGATCGATTGCCACGTTTCGGCATAAATATGTGATCGGTTATCATGTTTCGACATAAACATTGGATCGGGTACCACGTTCTGGTATGCTAACAATTTGGGTGTGGGTTCCATGAGAGGACCATTGATTTGACATAACTGTATATCTTGATAATTGTGCGTTGTTCGTAAATGATATCAATATTGTGTAAATATTCGGTGTATGCATATTATTATATTGTTGTAATGACTTATGTATATTGGACTTAGTTGATTAACTGTGTGATTCTACCAGTACAATGTGGTTGTGTACTGATAGTGCATTTGCTCTTTCTTTGTTGAGTACAGGGCATATTCAGGCGGCTATTGATAGACCTCAACTAGGTGCCTATTGAGCGTGATCGGATTCAAGGGTGAGCCAGTTCTTTCAGGCTACCATGGATCTTTAAGTCCACTCTTTTCGAACTCCGACTTTTGTTTAAGGTGTTGTTTAGTTTCGGGGTTGTACCCCTTGTTCTTAGACTTGTCGTTAGTAGAGTTTTGGTACAATGACTTTCAGGTTCTAGGGTTTGTTCTTCTGCATTAGTTTGGTTAGTTGTTTGTTAAAACCTTAAAGTTTATGGGGTCTCCATTTTTATAGTCATTTAAACCTGCTTCCGTATTTTTAAATGCCTTAGGTTTTATAAAATTTGTTTGTTTGGGCTGTAATAATGGTTCTCCCACTTGAGGATTTGTGTGGGTTCCAATCATGATGATTTGGGTCGTGACAAAATTGGTATCAGAGCCCTAGGTTCATTGATCTCATTGTACCAAAACGAGTGTAGTAGAGTCTTGCGAAACGGTACGATGACGTCCGTACATTTCTTCGAGAGGCTATAGGACTTTAGGAAAATTCACTTCTTTCTACTCATTCGTGCTATGACTTGAATCTAATTGGTATCTGGGTGATACAAATTGGTATCTTTCCTCCTTCACTTTGTGGTCCGAACTAGAGCAACAAAAGTGGTAACACCATCACTAGCAAGAGAGGATGTGTATAGACTACTGACATTTGAATTTGGTCACCATTCAGAACAAGTATACATTGCCTCGGATAGATGACCTTTTTGACCAATTAGAAGGTGCATCGATTTTCTCTAAGATTGATTTAAGGTCTGGTTACCATCAGTTAAAGATTGAGGCGGTTAAGAATTGGGTTCGACCAAGTTCTATGATTGAAATTAGTAGTTTTGTAGGGTTTGCTAGCTACTATTGTTGCTTGTGGTATTAGTTGAGTTCAATTGATATCTCAACGAAGTGAACTAAAAGTCGTAGTCCCTGCTGAAGGGACACAAGCAAGTTAATTGGAACTGAGAAGGTTCCAATTGGTATCTGGCCTTAGGGATCGTATAAGACATAGATGATCAGTAACGGTCATCTATGGAACGAACTAATTAAAGAATTTGGACTTATCTGCAAGTTGTAACTGCTTGAGTGTCGTGAAACTTGTTATGAGAAGAAAGTCATCACAAGATTACGTGCAAGGGTCTAGATAATTTACGATGTGGTTCATAAGTGATAAATTTGGGCATATCCTGGGGATATGTGTGTGGTAGTGTTGAAACAATGTAAAAGGAAAATAAGTTGAATTGGGTATCATTGAGATTGACTCGGGGTAGACATCGACTATCCTAGCTAAGAGGAGTACTCTAAAAATACGTGTGTTATAGCTGGAGACCTTTGGGAGAATTTAGAAAAAAGAGGAACCCCAGAAATTGTTGGCAGGGGTTCTATTTCCGTCAGGGCCACTGGGGAGGGATTTTCCCCGCCACGGCAAGACCGCCAGTTTGGGATTTCTCCCGCCAGAGCAGGACAGGGCGAGACATAATCTCAGCCCTGTCTCCCTTGTTTTCCCCTAGTCACAATTATCTACCCCGAATCGTACCAAAACTAACCCCCGCGATCTAATTCAGTGTTCAACAATTGAATATAAGTTATAAGGTGTGTTAAAACTGTGAAGAACCTGGCATATGAGAAGGAAATCAGCGAGACCGTGGAGGCTGGGGAAATTGTAATGTAGGTATAAGAGTAGTGCAGTCAGGCAAGGATGTTGCCCGTCAAGAGGACATGGCTCAGGTTTATGTTTTTCCAGGTAAGATCAAGTTTGAGGGTGTGATGCAGTGGTCACAAGAGCTACTCTTGTCTGTACCCGGGTGGCTATTATTTTGTTTGATCTATTTTGTACTTATTCGTATGTGTCAGTTCAATTGCTTTGGGATTTGATGTGGTTTAAGATATACTTGATGCCCCCATCCATGTTTCTACCCCAGTTGAAGAGTCAGTCATAGTCACCCATGTATATCGTGTTGTCCTGTTGCGTTTATAGATTTTCAAATTTGGGTTGATTTGATTATTCATAACATGGTCATAACCTTGAATTCATAATTAAAATTCAAGGTAGAGCTAAGAGTTAAGTTTTGAGAGTTCTTTCGAACATTCTAAGAAAGTCCTTTTGTGGAGTCTTCTACAACTTCTAGTAACTTGTTTCAAGACTCGAGCAAGTGAGTGTGAGGATGAGGAGATGATGTAAGGCCAAATTACATATTTTTAATCATTATATGCCTAACATTTATTATTTATATTTGTCCTTTACGAATATAAATTTTACTAATTGTGCTAAATAGTATATTTTATTGGTAGGATTAAATTGGTGGAAAAATGAAGAAGTTTGGAGCTAAAAACGAATTAAAAATGAAAGATTGAAAAAGGAAATCAAGCAAACAACTTAATAGATTAAATTTATTAAAATAACATATTCCTATATATGGTGCAAATTCACTACAACAAACATGATATTTAGCTACGAAATTATTAGGTACGACACATAATTCATCACTAATTATTCACTTTTTGTGACAAAAATTACATTTCGTATTAAAATGTATGAACCACACACTTTTAATGACGAAAAATAAAATTTTGTAGCAAAATTTCGTCCAGTTGAGTTTCCCACCAAAATATATTTTGGCGCCATTTATTAAGTACCATTAGCGACAAATTTTAATTTATCAGTGACAAATTATTTTGTCACTAATTATGTATCCAATTTGTGACAAACTATTATTTGTCTTAAAATTAGTTACAATTTTGGACACAAAAAAGTCTTTGTCACAATTTTTTTTTGTTGAAATAGTGACAAATTAGATTTCGTCATTAAATATTGTATGCTTTAGCCACAAAATTTTATATTTAATTGTGACCTTAGATTTTGTCACTAATACTATATGCAATCAGTGATGATACTTTTATTGTCTCTAATCAATGTGTGATGTAGTGACAACATAGTTTTGTCTTTAAATATGCAATGTTTAAATAACAACTACTTAAAATTTGTAGCTAAATAATTTAACTATTTGTGACGAAAAACAATTCATAGCTAAATATAATAATTTTTTACTACGCTTGTTTATGATTATATGTGACAAATGAAGAATAATAATTTCATAGTTAAATATAAAAATTTCTCCCTATTATACCCTCAATTTATATAACATTGAGTTAATGTCTTCGAATAATTTATTGAGTAAATATGTTTAAGATTCTATCAATTAAAAGTGGTAAAATGCAAATTCACTATATCAATCATTATTTTTCTTAATAAGCGTGTCAAGTAAAAAGGAATGTGGTGGTGGTGGTGGTGGTGGTGGGGGGGGGGGGGGGGGGAGCATTTTCTAATTACTCTCACTAAATTTGGAGTTATTTCAAAATTCTTGGCCTCACACCAAATTTTTTTAATTAACACTATTTAAAATTTACAATATTGATAATATTTGTGTGTATTTGTTTTACCCTTAATGGATCATTTACTACATACAATTACATCTATAGATCTTATCTTAGAAAAGATTTACTACCACACAAATATAAATAACTTATTTTAGATTAAAAGTTTTAAATTAATTTAATCAACACCACTTAAAAATTTACAATGTTATAATATTTATATATAACTTATTTATATTTTTTTTAAATCTAAAATTATATAATTAAACTGCTTAAAATTAAAGAATAACTTCATGAACAAATATTGGGTCCATGCAAAGCATGGTGTTTTGCCACTAGTAGTATATAAGACTCTATGAGCACACATGTCATGGACGACATGTGTGCTTTGTCGAATTTCAAATAAATTGAATGTTATTTTTTTTATTTGACTATGAAAGTATTAAAATGAATTTCTAATAATTTATATATTTTAAAACTACGTAAAAGCTATTATAAATCACAATAATTTATAATCTAAATAATTTTAAAAATTAAATAAAAAACTCAGGGTCAAATAAAAATTGAATTTGACTTTCAAAATTCTATCCATGCCACATATGTTGGGACAAATAGAGTAAAGAAAATTCTAATAATTAAAAACACATTTTAAAGAAAATTCCAATAATTAAAAACACATTTGACTTTCCAAATTCTATCCTTCAAAGTGCTTAAGCAGACATGTTGACCTGTTGTCTGCTTGAGCACTTGATATAGGTGTCTGTGCTGGCACAGACCCAATATTTGATTTTTTTTAATCTTAATTAATGTGACATTGATAGAATTTAAAAAGTCAATTAAATTTAATATGATGTTTAGATATTTCAAGTTGTTAATTAGTGAGATTTATAGTACCTTTTACATAATTTTCAAAAAGTATATGTTATTACCCGTGTCCAATTTATGTGATACTGATAAAAATATTATAATCAATTTAATCTTTTATTTCTCTTTTAATTTTTAATTATTGTGATTGTTGCCACTCAATTTTGACCGACCTATAACCCTTTCTGAATTGCTGTTTGATTATACTTTAATTATATACTTTAACATTCGTAATTTACAAAATTATTATTATTATTATTATTATTATTATTGACATCCAATTTTGGCCTAATATTTTCAAAATTCATAACTTTTAAGTTGTTGACTCCCAATTTTGACCAACCTATAACCATTTCGAAAGTGCTATTCGATTAAATACATATTTTCCAAACATATTTCGGGTTTAAAGTTTTTATCGATTTTGCCTAAAAGTTACATATTTTAATATGCATAATTTATAAAAATTATTGCAATTATTATTAATTATTTTATTATTATTAAGTTATTATATTTACCGATAATTAAACTCGAAATAATTATCATATTCAATGTTTTTAAAATTTAAGTGTGTTTAATTATGTGAAAATATTTTAATGTGTGTAGTATTTAATTTATTGAATAACACATCCTTAATTTTCCTCCAAAAGATTTAATTTTTAGCCTATTCTATTCTAATTCATTTCAATTCTAGCCACTCCAATTCAAATTCTCATTTCAATTATAACCATTGTTGATTTCAATTATAGCCTACTCTTATTCCTTCCTATTAGCAACTCCAAATTCTGATTTAATCCCAACCGTCCATCCTTTAAGTTAAATCTAAGATCCAATCATAATCGTTCATTCAAATGTGATTAATGGTTGAGATTGAAACCCTCTTCCTTCTTTTTTTAATACACAAAAAACCCTAAATCTTTCCTTCTTCATCTACCAAAGAGGCAGATCCATCTCTCCTCTCTATCTCCTCCTTCTTTCTTCTCCGGCGAGGAGCCAGCGAAGGCTGCCGCCTCCCTCTCCTCCGGCGAGAACGATAGCTCCAGTTGACCGGCGTAACCACAAGGGCACCTGCCGGCGAATCCGGCGACAACAATAGCTAAACAGCAGCGCTGCTCCAGACCACCAGCAGCGAATCCGACGACTGCAACATCAACAGACCACCAGCAGCCCGACGAGGCAGCAACAACAGCTACGGTGCGTGACCAGGCAAGCGCTGCCTCCGCTCCGCCCTCTCTTTCTCTCCCGCTTTTCCTCCTCTTCTCCTCTTTTCAATTCCGAAAACACCAACAACAATTCCGAACCAGCAAGGCAACAAACTCCGACGAAGTTTTGATATTTTGGACGTTTGGAGACAGATCTCAATAGATTTGTCCGGGTTCATTTTTCTTGTTTAGTTTATTACTTTATTTATTTTAGTTTGACCATCAAAATTTTGATTTTTTGTAGCATGCATATGTGAGTTGATATGAATCTTATTTTTAGCATGAAACTCATCCTGATTTTCTGATCTGACTACTTCTGGGTGATTTTCTCAACTTAAAAGCATATAAACCTTTGTTAAAATGTCATTATATTCTAATTATATTTAAGTTTGTCGTTTATTTACCGTTGTTGATTATTGAATTGATTTAGCAAATTAGGATGTAAATGGGTTGATTTGCTTAATCATATTGACTAATGATTAATTCAAGCATCTTTCCTTTAATAATTCTTTTCGCTCACTAATACACTTCTGATTTCGTATTGACTTGTTGACTACCATTAATTGATACTTCTTCCTTTTTTAGACTTAGTTAGAATCTGCTAGATTTTCACTTATTTTGTTAAAATTAGTAGAAATCTTTTTATAAAAGTGTGTATTGATAGTGTGTTTAGAAAGATACATTATGACTCTTGTTGTCTATTTTTCTTTCTTACTTTTTGGGTTGATTACATTTCTTTTGAGTCGAAGTCTATTGAAAACAACTTATCTACTCTACAGGGGTCGATGTAAGGACTTTCTACATTCTATCCCCCCATATTCCATTTAGGGGATTACACTTGCATATGTTGTTGTATATCATGATATCAAAAAGTATGAAGTCATTTTTTTTTCCTTTAGACAGATTGTTGAAGGGGGAAATCAAGACTAGTGGCTAGTGAAGTGCTTTTGAAATGGTATTTTGAGAAGCAACCTCTATTTACTGTCACGGTTCTGTTAATATTTAGTATATCTTATTTAGATTTTCAAGTTGGATAATTTTTACTTAATATATTTTTCCTTGGGGGAATGTTGAGATATTATCTCATGAATGTCATTTTAGATGTTCTTAATTAATATATGAGTGTAATTTTTTTATTTTATCTTGTTTCTTTTAGTATGCTGTTAATTTTAATTTGTATAGTGTATGATGCTCATTATTAAAAAAAACTACTCCATGCTCTTTAGTTTAATATATTTGTATTATTCAATAATTTTAATTTTTAAAATAAATTTTTTAATTTACGGAGATCTAGCTTAATAAAATTGTAAATAGTATTGCTACAAGTTTAAATGTCATTAGTGACATAACATTTTATCTTCAAAAGCTCAATTATTAGTGATGAATACATTAATTTTTTTAAGACGATAACATTTTCATCATTAAAGTATGACATTTTGTGACAAAAATACTTTTTGTCCCAAAAATTGCCTACTTATTTATGATATTTTTTAGTGACAATTTTATTTTGTCAGCAAAAGAATTATTTTTAGCGACGCCATGATTGTTTCAACTACAAAATTATTTAAATATAAAGTTGTCACTAATTTTTACCTTTTGGGACAACGAAAAAATTGTATGTAAAAAGTAGTTTTTAGTGACGAAATATTATTTGCTTAACTACGAAATCCATAAAATATTAGTGACAAATTGCATCGTCACTAATTAAACTAAATAGTTAGTGACACATCATTTTCGTCGCCTACAATAACCTATTTAGTGACAAAAATATATCTTTACATACAAATTTTAATAATTTTTATGACGAGCGAATTTGTCATAAATACGAAGCATTTTGGGACACAAAATATTTTCGTAGTTAATACATTTCTATTTAGTGACGAAATACTAAATTGTCTTTGTATACATTTAGTGACCCATGCTTTAGGGACGAATGACGGACGAATTATTTTTCGTCACAAAATTATTTTTGTGACGAAATGTGAGTTTCTAGTGACAAAATTATTTGTCGCTAATAATCAAATTTGTTGTAGTGAAAGTTGAACGCCAATTCAATTTGAATTAGGTTTGCTTCTACCACGTGTCAGCTGACCGGCGCTCCTCTGCCGCCAACAATTTGAAGAAATCATGCGTATAGTTCAAACCCAATTTAATTGGGTTTATTTTCCTAATTTGTCTTGAACTCAATTATTTTATTTAGGTTTCTCTATCTATAAATAGGGGATGAAAAAGTTATTCTTGAGGGGGGCCAAGAACCAAGAAACAATACACAATATAAATTTTCTTCTAGCTTAGGAACTTTGGAAGAGCCGCCGTGGAAGCCAGAGAATTGTGATTTATTCTTTCTTCTTCTTTATTATTTATTTGTATTTGTGATTAATAAAAGATAGTTTAGCTATTGTTCTTAACTTTTAATAATTAACACAAGCATATTTATTTTAAATAAATTTTCATTGTGTTTTTGAGATAATGAGTAGCTAACTTTCATAACTAGGGTTGTGGGAACCATAAGCGATTAACAAAGTATGAATAATAACTAAGTAATTCTTGAATTGTTTTGAAGCATGCATTGATAATTCTTTCGTCTAGAAGTCTTTTTAACGGTGTGCAACGTTAGAACTCGCATTGTTGCTACTTGCCGGACCAAAGAGGTAATCAACAAGAAAAGAATTATCAACATAGATTTAGTGTGATACTATCTAATAGTCTAGTGTCGATTGGTGCGAAGTAATAACTAAGCCAAACATTGATGTGATGTCTAATATGAGGTAAAGGTAAGGGTTAGTAAATTATACACACGTAGCTGGACCAAGGTGCGAGGTGAAATTCTCTAGTTGCTGGACCAAGGAATTAGAGATACCTAGCTTATCACTTTGCATGTAATACACTAGAAAATGATTACTATTATTAGGATTACCGCGTTATGAGCTTATGGGAAACACATTCCTAGTTACTTTTAATAATTTGAATATAAATTAATACTTAGTTCAAAGCTATCTTTTTATTGTTTTTATTTTATTTTAATTTAGATCCCCCCATTTTTATATAACGACCATCGAGTTAAATATTTACTATTGACAATATTCTTCCATATTCTCTGTGAGATCAACCCCGACTCATAGTTGGGTAAATATATTGCATACGATCGTTTATATTTCTTTTCAAGAAGTATATTTGAACGTTATCAAGAATGGTGCCGCTGCCGGGGAATATGGCTTAGAAATTGCCTTTAGTATTTATTTTGAGTTATAGTTCTTTGTTTGTTTTTTTTATTTGTTTTAATTTACTTTTCTTTATTATATGTTTGACTCTTCTTGAGATGTCATCTGAAAAAGTATGTAGTGTTAAGTGTTCTTGTAATTTGTGTACATCTGTTATTATGGATTCTTATAGGTTAATTTTTTCTCAACAAGAAAAGTTGTATGGGGACATGGAAGATTTGTTAATACTTTGCTATAAATCAATATGTAAGCGAAGTTGTGAAGATAAATTTGAATTTGATCTCTATTATTTAGAATGTGAGTTGAATGCAAAGATCAAATCATATGACACCCAACAATTTAATATGTGTGAGGAAGAAAAAATACTTATAAGGCAACTTGAAGAGCTAAAAGTTGAGGGCCAATTGCTTGATAATACTGTTATTGATGTTGTCACTGTTGAGAAGAGTGCACTAGAGCTATGTAATGAAGTAGATAATATTATTTTTAAAAACTCTAGTATGTGTACACATGAGGGTGTAAAAAATAATACAATTCATAAGTTAGGGCGCATTGGACCTCATTCCAATCATTTTTCCACATTATGTTTAGATGATGAGAAATTAATCGAGTCATCTAAGCCTATAGAAGAGTGTATGGAGGAGGAACAATGTGTCTATATTCTTGAATTGATTGTTCCAACATCGGAGAATTACATTCCTCACTTAGGATCCAAGAAGTGCATAATGCGATATCTATTGCTTGGGACCTTTATTTTTATATCACCATCCCTTGAGCATAATAGAAAAATTGATGTGAAATTAGGGGTGCAATTCATCTCTTCAAAGTGAAAGGAAAAATACTAAAATTGATGGTGTCGTGCTGCTACGTTAAATTAAGCGCTTATTGGGAGGCAACCGAATTAGTAGTGTAACTTCTTATTTTATTTTATTTATATTTTATTAGTATCACTTTTTTTTTTGTTCTTTACTTGTTTTTTCAGATTAGGGGAAGTCTGAGTACCAAAATTTTTTTTTGAAGGAGAGGAGCATGTTTGAGCTTAAGTGTGGGGTGACGACCCTTGATGCAAGAAAAAAAAGAGCATGTTTTTATCTAGGTCATAGAGGGCTCGAGGGAGTATTTCTCACCCTTCTTCTTCTTCTCTTTTCTATAAATTGCTTTGGGGACAAAGCATGATTTTAAGTGTGGGGTGGAGGAATGATTCCTAGTTTTTACTTTTTTATTGAGTTTTTTTTTAGGATGGGTTCCTTGGCTTTTGTTTTCGGTTCTTTTCTCGAGGATAGTCCCTTTGAACCGAGTGTCTTTTATTTATTTATTTTCTTAGGAATACATTTTATTTTTATTTTACTTTTTATTTTTTGGAGAAAAAAGAATAGACCCTTTTGAGTTATGTGATACTTACTATTTGGGTCTAATTTTTGAGTAGTACTTTCTTGTGAATGCTTGATAAAAAAAAATGCAGACTCTTTGACATCTAAGCTCATGGTTGTGACTTTGTATATAACTTATTTTATTTTGTAGTTTGTTATGATCTTGTCTTTCTTAGAAGTGGAATTGATCCATCTTGATTGATACTTGTGCCATGTGTTGTGAGATTTTGTTTATTCCATTTTGCATCTTAGTCTAGAACTTGCCCTGCATGTTATTGAAGAGAAATAAAAAGTGTTGCTTTGTTTAGGATATGATAATAGGCTTTCTTTGATTTGTCTCGTAAAATTTAGCCTTTTCAGATATTTTATCACTAGTTAGCCCTTTTGAGCCTGTAGCCTTTTGTTGGTAGCCATATTTTGTGCTTGACTATTTTGTTGAATCCCTAATTTTTGCACCTTGCTTCCTTGAGCATTATAGCATAGACTTATTCTAATTATCAATTCTGAGAAAAAGGCATGGTTGAGTGAAAAGGTAATCAATGATAGCTACAAAGTGTTTAAAAACCCCCTTTGAAAGAATGTGACATAAAAAAATAAAAAAAAAAGTTACCTTGATGATGGCTCTGGTCCTTCCAAGGACATTGTGCACCTTAACGCATATAAAATAAGTAAGTTGAGGGTGGCTATTATGAAGGAAAACTTTAAAAAAAAATAAAAAATCATTGAAACATTCTTGGGATGATGAGAATTACTTGTGAAATAATTGTTGAAGAGAGGGCTGAAAATAAAAGAAAATAATGGGTGATGAAGTCTAAAAATTCCAAAGTTCTTAAGGAAGTGTAAGTCACTATTATATAGTTTTCCTACCCATCCCCTAGCCTACATTACAACCAATTTAAGTCGTATTTGATTCTATTCAAGCATGCTTAATTAGTGGAGATGTACGTAATGGGCAAGCATATGGTTCTTTGTGCATACATGTGAATTTTATTTGTGAGTGTGAGAGTTGTTCTTGATATGAAGTCCTTAATTTAAATTCAATCTTTTGAATTAAGTGTGTGGACTATTTCTTTTTGTGAGGGCACTTGTTTCATGATAGAGAGGTGGTTTTATTAGCTTTCTTTGATGAGAGTAGGTGAGCAAACTTAAATTTGATGAGTTCAAAGTCCTTCCTTGAGGTTAGGAGGTTAGAAGTTTGTTGTTTATTTGGATATCTTGCATAATGATTGAGAAGTGTACTTGATGTTTTGAAATTGGTATATGGCCTAATTGTTTGTATTAACCAAAGTGATGGCATTGCTAGTATGATTTTCTTTTGGATGAGCTTTAATGTTTGCTCGAGGACGAACAAAAGTTTAAGTGTGGGGTGTTGGTGTGAGGTCAAAATACATATTTTTAATCATTATATGCCTCACATTTATTATTTATATTTGTCCTTTACGAGCATAAATTTTATGAATTGTGCTAAATAGTATATTTTATTTGTAGGATTAAATTGGTGGAAAAACGAAGAAGTTTAGAGTTAAAAACGAATTAAAAATGAAAGATTGAAAAAGGAAATCAAGCAGACAACTTAATGGATTAAATTTATTAAAATAATATATTCCTATATATGGTGCAAAGTTGAACGCCAATTCACTTTGAATTAGGCTTGCTGCTGCCACATGTCAGCCGACCGGCGCTCCTCTGCCGCCAACGATTTGGAGAAATCACGCGTACAGTGCAAACCCAATTTAATTGGATTTTGTTTTCCTAATTTGTCTTGAACTCAATTATTTTATTTAGTTTTCTCTATCTATAAATAGGGGATGAAAAGATTATTCTTGAAGGGGGCCAAGAACCAAGAAACAATACACAATATAAATTTTCTTCTAGCTTAGGAACTTTGGAAGAGCCGTCATGGAAGACGGAGAATTGTGATTTATTCTTTCTTCTCCTTTATTGTATATTTGTATTCGTGACTAATAAAAGATAGTTTAGCTAATGTTCGTAGCTTTTTATGATTAACACAAGCATATTTATTTTAAATAATTTTTTATTGTGTTTTTGAGATAATGAGTAGCTAACTTTCATAACTAGGGTTGTGGGAGCCATAAGTGATTAACAAAGTATGAATAATAACTAAGGAATTCTTGAATAGTGTTGAAGTATGCATTGATAATTCTTTCGTCTAGAAGTCTTTTTAACGGTGTGCAACGTTATAACTCGCCTTGTTGCTACTTGCCGGACCAAAGAGGTAATCAACAAGAAAAGAATTATCAACATAGATTTAGTGTGATACTATCTAATAGTCTAGTGTCGATTGGTGCGAAGTAATAACTAAGCCAAATATCGATGTGATGTCTAATATGAGGTAAATTTAAGGATTAATAAATTATACACACGTAGCCGGACCAAGGTGCGGGGTGAAATTCTTTAGTTGCCGGACCAAGGAATTAGACATACCTAACTTATCACTTTGCATGTAATACACTAGAAAAGGATTACTATTATTAGGATTACCGTGTTATGAGCTTATGGGAAACACTTTCCTAGTTACTTTTAATAATCTGAATATAAATAAATACTTAGTTCAAAGCTATCTTTTTATTATTTTTATTTTATTTCAATTTAAATCCCCCCATTTTTATATAACGACTATTGAGTTAAATATTTGCTAATGACAATATTCTTCCATATTCTCTGTGGGATCGACCCAGACTCATAGTTAGGTAAATATATTGCATACGATCGTTTATATTTCTTTTCAAGGAGTATATTTGAACGTTTATCAGGAGAATGTACTCATGAGTCTACTTTTTCATCATTACATCTTTCATATCGTGAACCATAACTCTTGAATTCATAATTCATATTCAAGAGTGAGTTAAAAGTAAAGTTCAAGAACACCATTGAGTTCAATTGTGAATCCTTTGAGATCAACCATCAATTTGAACTAAGTCTTGAGGTAGTAAGTAATAGAATGAGAAGTGTCGTATAAATGAGTTCCATGTAGTTTGTAGATCTTTTAGTCGAGTCACTCATGCCCATAAATTCTGCATGGAATCCATAAATTGCGTATCATTGAGGGGGGTAATACCTTCAACTTATAAGTCTTGAGTATTGAGTTCCCAATCCCCTTTGAGATTATATTTCTAATCATGGGACTATTACATGTTACCCATGAAGTCCTTCAGTTGAATTGTTCATGCCCATAATTCCGCATGAACCTTATAAGTCGAACAATCTTGATATGAGAAGTATCTTTGAGTCCTTGAGTTGAGTAGTTCATGCTCATAATTCGCATGAACCCTTTGAGTTGAGTATTCTTGCAATGAGTATTACCATTGAAGTTCTTGAGTTCCAAGTATTGAGTTCTATCTATGGTTATTGAAAAACTTTGCATTGAGTCGTTCACGTCCATAATTCGGCATGAACCATATTTTAAGAAATCTTTTACAAACGTTTTAACTTTGTTTTAAGATTTAAGTTTTGAGTTAAACAAAGAGTAAAGAGTAAAGAGTTGAGTTCTTTTCTTCAAAAGAGTATATAGGGACAATGTATTCCCAAAGAATAAATGTTTTCATATTCAAAAAAGAAAGGAAACTGAGGTTTCCAAAAGAGTTTTGAGCAAGAAAGGGAACATCGATTCCAAGAGAACTTTTAAGCTAAGTTTTGAGTAATTATCTCAAACCAAAGAAAGAAGTTGTTTTAAAACATATGAGCTAAGTATATTTTTGAGAGTAGTATTGAGCACCGATATAGGGATGCGAGTTCATATTAACTCAAGTCTCCATAAACCATGTAGCCATCATAAGTTAAGCTAGTTGATCTACTAAGTTAAGCATTTTATATGACGACAAAGTATAGGACAGTTCTGGTAGCGTGGGCAAGGCGTTGTATCACCACTTAGGCTCATAATGGTGGTTGTCGGTTATAGAATCTCCCATATAAACTTTATTACTTTATTATATAAGTAAAGTTAAGTTTGTTATTGCATTTTGTTTAACGAACTAAGTTATTTTTTACTGTTTATGAAGCTTTCCATATATTGCTTGTATATCATTACTTTATATTGAGTTAAGTACGCACAGTTGAGTATCATATCTTTGAGTTGAGTATCTAATCTCTGAGTTGAGTATCTTATCCTTGAGTACTTCTGAGTTGAGTAGGTTGAGTAGTTTTGAGTATCCTTGAGTATTCCTTGATTTGAGTAAGTTTGAAAGGAGGTAAGTATGTTACCACTTTTTATCAAGTTCAAGCTTATGTTTATGTTGTAGAATTCCCTTTACATGCTCGTACATTCCATGTACTGAGCCATTTGACCTGCATCTTCTCATGATCAGACACAGGTATTCAGGATCATCAACAGGAACTTTGTTGATACATCCGAGAGTTCGAGTTAGCTATGGTAAGCCTCCTTTCTTCCGGAGAATTTCATTTACCTTTCAGTTATATCAATTGTTAGGATGTCGTGGGTCTTTTCCCGACTTCCATATTTATCAGTTAGAGGCTTCATATATAGACAGTAGAGTTTTAGAAGTCTTCATTTATTTTGTTAAATGTTTTGAAGACTAAAGTTGCTTTTTTATGGCGAGTTGTATATATTTTATTATACAGAGTTTTCTTTGGACTTAAAGTTTGTATTTAAGTTTTATGAACTTTTATTTCAGTTTTAAACTTTTGCATGCTTAAGTTAGTCTTTCGATTGTAGTTAGCCAGGATGATGGTTCGCTTGGGGACCCACAATGGTTCTTGAGTGCCGGCCATATCCAGGGTGTAGACTCGGGTCGTGACAAAGGTGCAGGGTGAAAGTCTCTAGATGCCAGACCAAGGATTTAGAGATACCTAGCTTATCACTTTGCATGTAGTACACTAGGAAATGATTGCTATTACTAGGATTACTGCGTTATGAGCTTGTGGGGAACACGTATACCCTAGTTAATTTTCTCATCTTAATAACAACCAAAATTGACTTTTGTTTACTGATTACTTACTGAATTATTACAATTTGTCTCACAAATCCCCCCCTTTTAATTATTTGTTTCTGGAAGTAATTTGACTAAACGAACATAATTGTTGGTTAAAGTTAAGTCTAGACCATTTTCCTCGAGGGATCGACCCCAACCTACAAGTTGGGTTCTGTATTTGATAACGATCGCTTATGCTCATTTAGCAAGGTGTAATTTGAGCGTATTAAATTTTGGCGCCACTACCTGGGAATTTGGCTTTTAGATTAATTTTAACTACATTATTGAACTTTTGTCAAATATTTCCTAATTTTACTGTTTCTTTTTGTTTTTGTCTCTCTGAGGTTCTGACTCCAGTGTATGCCAAGTACACAGGCCAAGGTAAACCACTTACTCCTTACAATCCAGAGTTGAACTGAACTTTGCGAAGAATGAACAATCAAGGAGTTCAAGTTAATCATATCGGAGGCAATATAGGTGATGAAGTTGAGTTGCAACCTTCAAGGGTAGTTGGTGGGGACAACCAGGTTCTAGCTGAAAATCAATTAGGAGATGTAGTGAGGGTGCATGGTCCACCAGGCCCACGACTGCATGACAACTATAGGGGCAACGTCAATATTGCTGACTCTGATGGACCTCTTGTCCTACCCCCTTTGCCTCCGGCGCACATATTTGTAGTAACCAGTAGCTTGATGCAGATGTTTACAGCGAGGGGATTGTTCTCGGGGTTGCCATCGGAGGACCCCCATGCTCACATAACCAAGCTAAGAGTGGTTTGCAAGAGTTGTGTAGGTCGACTAGACTTAGATATGGATGCCATCATATTACGAGTGTTCCCTCTATCACTGGCAGGCGATGCTGTTGTATGGTTCACTGAGCTTCCTTATAACTCAATCTATACATGGGACCAACTTAGGGATATGTTCTTAGCAAGATATTATCTATTTTCCAAGAAGCTTAATCACAAAGATAAGGTCAACAATTTTGTGGCACTACCTGGAGAGTCTATGATTAGCTCTTGGGACAGATTCACTGCGTTCATAAGAGGTGTTCCGAATCACCGTATTGATGATAAGTCGTTGAAGAAATATTTCTATCGTGGTCAGGATGACAACAATAAAATGGTGCTTAATACTATTGTTGGAGGTTCATATGGTGAGTGCACGATCTCTCGTAACAATAAAACATGGTGCACTAGAAGGTCGGATACTGGAAGAAACACATTCGGAACCGAACAGGTGGTGCATTGCGGGCCAGTATCAAATATATGAGAATGACATTATGCTGATGAACACAGAAGATGACAAGGACCATTGCTGAGGAGCGCAAGGTTCTGACAGAGAGTATCCATACCGTGCCTATTATTGTGGAGCTATTCCGGAGGCACAATTGTGAGTAGATGGCACAGAGCCCAGAGAAATACAAAAAGGAGATGACTAGAGAGTTTTTTGCCTCCTATTCCACCACTGTCTGTAATTCTACATCTAAACGGGCCAAGCCCGTAGCTCAACCCCTACTCTAGGCTACCTTGGTGCGGAATTTCTCCGTGGACATCTCTGAGGCTACTATCCGCCGCTTCATTTATGGCCCAGCCCACAGTCTGCCTATTAATACAATGAATTATGACTACAAGATAGGCATAGTTCAGAGTGGGGCATTTTAGAGAGATTCTGCTCAAAGAAAGACATTGCTTCGTTAGATGGCACGTCATATTGCTGAGGATGGGGAGCGTACCGAGTGGGTGCGCAATACTCCTCTATCTATCTGGAAGGTGACTCTGAGCTTCATTGCAAATTTCTTCTGGTTAGTGGTTCGTACTAGACTGTCCCCTACTCAGGTGAAGAATATTGTTACTTGGGACCGGGCCGTGATGGTAGCATCTATGATGGCAGGACTGGAACTTGATTTCTCCCGCATTTTGATAGTTGAGATCCATGAGAGGGCCTTTAAGACCACCACCACTTTGCCCTTCCCGTGTCTGATATTCCATCTCTGCAAGGAGGCTTCAGTGCCTATTTGGCATTGTGACAGGTTGCTCGAGGCGACCAAAAAAGTGGACATCGGCCTCATTCGAGAAGATGCCAATCTTGCTGCACCACGGAGGGAGCCACAAGTTGACCTACCGCCCTTGGGAGCTTATCTTGCTGTTGATGTGGAACAGATCCAGGTTGATGAGACTGTCGTTCCCTCCTACAATTACTGATGCCTAGGATCCACTTTCTACTGCAACTAGCCAGGCCCAGAGCTCATCCCGAGCCACTAACTCTTTAGGGTCCACTATCGTTCCTCTGGCCAGAGTCCACAAGTTGGAGACATAGATGGCTACCTTACTGCAACATATGAGGTTGTGGATGCAGCGTTCTGCTGAGGAATCTGAGGCTAGGATAGAGCTGATGATGGACAGGAAGATTCAGGTCGTTCATAAGCACTTGGATGCATTTGAGTTGCGAGTTTTGGAGAGGCCTGCCCCCACTATAGATGTGACCACCTTCCAGGCGGAGTTGGCTAGGCTCTGGGCGGATGTTGATGCCTTGCTAGCCCTTGCTAAGGTTGTACCGAAGTCTACACCTGAGGTGAAGGAGGACGAGATGGTGATGACTGCCCTATTTGGCGACACTATGCCACAACCTGATCCTTCCCGTGTTGCTGGGAAGCACCACCACTCTGATTACACTTCTGACACTGAGGAGGCTCGACGATTGAAGAAGAAGGAGCGCCAGTAGTTGGAGGTAGCCCATAGGCAATCCATCATTTATGAGGAGGTGCGATAGCAGTGGGCCCGTGAGGTTGATGTTGGTCCATCCATTTTTAGGAGCATTACTGATGGTGTTCCCATTGTTGGTGAGGGCGCTACTGATGGCGTCCCTAGTATTGATCCTGTGGGTTTCGGGAAATCAGATTCACCCGCTTCTTAATGGGTCTTCGGTTCATTTGTGCCACAAGTTTGCTTCACCCTATGCTTTACTTTTTATTTTGTGCATTAAGGGCAATTGCTCTTTATTTTGTTGGGGGTGGGGTAAATGGATTGTGAGTGATAGGGTGAAGACTGAGTAACCCAACTCATAATCCTCCCTTGGGGTTTTCTTGCCTGTGTTTTTCCCCCTAAAGGATTGTTTTACTTTTCTGTTGAACCGGCATGTTTAGGATTGTATGTGTAGAAGTAAGTAGAAGAATGAAAGCATGATGGCATAAGAGCATGAAATTGATACCTGTCCAAATTTTTTAAAATGTGCTAGATCTATAGGCTGAATGAGTTAAATGTGATGGATCTTCATATGACATGATAAGGAACCAGTATGATAGCATTACTTAAGCTAAAACTTGAACTGGGTAATTTAATAATCCGGTAATGAAACAATGTGCCAAGTGTGTGTGAGATGATTTTGAATGTTCATGCAGCATGTGCCAATCTAGAACTTTCCCCGTTGGTCCTGCTAAGATAATCTAGGCTAGAAGTTGGGAAATGATCATAGGCCCTTGTTCAAATAAGTCCACTCAAGCCTAAAAGTCAACCAAAAGAAATAAATTCTCCCTTTGATCCAAATGTTTTAGCCTAATGAATACCACTTCTTTCAATACACCTAATTCACCTGCACTAAAAAGATTGTTTTGGCCCCGGTCCCTTTTTGAACATGTGCACCTTAACTTAGGCCAAAAGCCTAAGTTGAGGGTGGCTAATTCAAAAAGTTACCTTAATCTTGGCCCTGGTCCGACATCGGATATTTTGCACCTCAACTTATGCAAAATACATTAGTTGAGAGTGGCTATAAAAAGGAAACAGAAAGAAAAAGAGTATGAAAATATTTTGTGTAGAATAAAGAAAAATATGTGATTTAAGTCAAAAGAAGCAAAAACATAAATGACAAAAGTGTTGAAAGAAACAAAGAAAGATGAAGTAAAAGAAAAAGAAGAAAGAGAAAAATAAGAGTGATAAAGTCAAAAGTCACATCTGTGTTGAAGAGAGTCAAAGGAAAGAGGAGAAAATAAAAAGATGTCAAGAATTGGTTGAGAAATGAGGTAAAAACCCAATGTAATGTCAATGAGGCAGAAAAGTCACTAAAAAGTACCCAAATATACCCTACGTAACCCTGAGCCTATGCTACAAGCTAAGAAAGTCCTATAGTGATCCTAGTGACTTGTTTGGAGGGCCTATGCAATGAAAATAAGGGCAAGCCTATGGTATTGAGCACTAACTGTACTTGTAGTCACTTCTGAGCGTGAGTGTTGAATGAATCCTTAAACTTGAAATTCATATCTAGTGTGTGAAAAAGGATTTCTTTTGAAGTGAGGGCACTAGCTACATTGTTGGAGAGTTGGTACCTTGGGGATTGTGAAAATTTTATGTTGTGATGTCTATTTGTCGATCTATATCATGTGTTGATCCGCATAAGTTAGCTTGTTGAGTCTAGATGAAAAGATTTGTACTAAGTGATGGAATTGATTGAGAAGGTCATGTGATTGCTCGAGTTTGTATGTTTGCTTCTACATAAGTGTTGTTTAGAGTGTTAGTATGTCGCTTGAGGACAATTAACAAGTTTAAGTTGAGAGTGTTGATATACCGTGCGTTTACGGTATTTTCGATGCATTTCACTTAGACTTTGTGTGTGTCTTGAGCTATTTTGTTATTAGAAATAATGTTTTTATGAACTCTTTTGCAAGAAATTGGTTTGGAAGCGGTTGAGAGAAAAAGGGACCGAAATTGGCAGCAACTGAAACCAACAGAACCAATCACGGATCGTAGGTCCAGTGACGGTCCATAGGTGGCATATCGTAGGTCGAAGATTAG
The DNA here is from genome assembly GCF_900185275.1 of Solanum verrucosum. Lineage (NCBI taxonomy): Eukaryota > Viridiplantae > Streptophyta > Magnoliopsida > Solanales > Solanaceae > Solanum > Solanum verrucosum. Next base: position 6,104,549 of record NW_026020274.1, read on the forward strand.
GGAATTTTGACCAAGTGTGGAACCACGAAGCTTACCACAGATCGTAGATTAATGACGCCTCGTCTTGCACATCCGTCGTTTGGGGGGTCAGAGAGTTGAAGTTCCAATACCTGATTTATTTTCCAAGTGTTGGTCCACGGAGGCAGACCACGGACTGTAGGTCGAGCCACGGTCCGTAGGTCAAGCCGTTAGTCGAAATCGCATCCCAAACTAATTTTCCTTATTTTTTCCCTAGTTGGTTTATGATTTGCTTTCTATTAATATTAGTTGTAAATTCCGTTTTGGGGGGTTAGAAATTATTGTGTACTTTTAGTTTTGGTCTTTTGGGAATTAATTTGCAAACTCTTAGCAATTTAATTTCTAGAAGTTGGTTTATGCAATTACACTTTCAACTTCAATTCAAGATTTGGGTTTTCATCTATTCTAACTGTAAGTTCATAAATTCTTTTAACCTAATTATGAAATGTGAACTCTCAAGCATCAGTAGCTAAATACACAACTAGGGTTGTGGGAACCATGAGCAATTAACAAAGTATGAATACTAATTAAGTAATTCTTGAATAGTATTTATGCATGTATTGCTAATCCTTTCGTTTAGAAGTCTTTTTAATGGGTGCACACGTTAGAACTTGCCTTGTTCCTACTTGCCGGTCCCAGGATGTAATGAATGAGAAAAGGATTAAACAACATAGATTTAGTGGATGATATCTACTAGTCTGATTTCAATTAAAGTGAGGGTGAAAACTACACTAAATTGATATGATGACTAATCTAAGGTAAATGTAAGGGTTAGTAAAGCATACATCCGTAAATGCACCAAGTTGCGTGGTGAAATTCCCTATTTGGAGGACCAATCACTTAGGGATACCTAACTTACCAACCTTGCATGTCATACACTAGGAAATGATTACTATTATTAGGAATACTGCGTTAAAAGTTTGTGGGGAACACACATACCCTAGTTTCCATCTTATATTGATTTCTCAAACTGTTAATCTTGCTTACTGGTTACTCATTGATTTAAATCAACAATCTGTTACTTGTTTACAAAAACCCCCCTATTTACTTTTCTTGGAAATAATTTGACTAAAAAAATATAATTGTGAGTTTAGTTTAAATCTAAACCATATTCCTCGTGGGATCGACCCCAACCTACAAGTTGGGTTCTTTATTTGACAACGATCGCTTATACTTCTTTAGGGAGGTTTAATTTGAGTGTATCAATAACCCATAACATTAGAAGAAACCCTAATTTTACTTGGGGAATTATTCTTCTAAATTGGGGAAATCATGGGGATCCATGGATGAAAGGATTCCATGGATGAATAAACCATCATACCTTGATTACAAAGCCCACAAAGCTTGGAAGATTGAGTACTTGACTTGACCTAGCTTGAACCCTCTTCCTCTTCTTCAACTTTTTATTGAGAGAATTATTTGAGAGAAGAACCCAATTCTTTTGGTGAGTTTGAGAACATGACTTAAATGACTTAATTTAGGGGTCTAAAGTACTTATATAGGTGGTTTAGGCTAGGGTAAAATGACACCACTTAAGTCTAATTATATTCGAAAAGGACCTTTGTGTCCTCAAATTAGTTGTCCAGTAACCAACCATAAGACCACGTTGACAGGCTGTGGATGGACCAACGGTCCGTCTTGGTCAAGCATGGTTTGGTTGAGAGACTTTTCATGGCCACCTACGACACCTTCAACCATGGGCCTTGGACCCATCATTGGGGCGTGGGTCCAACTGTGGTTCTGCCTTAGGCAGTGTCTGTGGTGTCCACCTACAGGGCGTGGATCAAACCATTGGTCGTGGGTGGCCCTCGTGGATGACACTTGGGAGTTCTAAAATCCTTTAAGCTTTCCTCTTTCGAAAACGGGTTGTTACAAAATATATCCTTATTAATGTCATGCTTTCACCGTTTATTCTCTTTCACAAACTCCCATCCGTCGCCTTGATTTTCATGCACCATTTACACCCACCTTAGCATACCTATGGACTATGGTTCCTCTTCTTGCCGTTCATATTTTCATCTCATTCAGTTTATCCTAATGCTTACCAAGTACTATTCCTCTTTATCGCCTGCTAGAAGTGCTACTAGAACGCCAAAGATCTGTTTCCTAATGTGGATGTAAGGAATCCTAAACAAATCCGCCCTAAATCCAGGTAATCACCTCTTATCATCCATTCATAAAGTGAAGCCTTTCACGATTTATTGGTTGTGTCACCCTCACGCCATTCCCTTGCTTAAATTGCTACATTGTATAAATACACAAATATTCTGCATGAGGTGCCTCTTCTTACCTCACATTTTCATCTCCAATTTTTAAAATCCAATTCTTAACTCTAATATTCCTCTTCATCGCCTACCAGGAGTCCTATTATGGACGCAAAAGAACTGCCTCCTGATGTGGCTGCAACGAAACTTAAAGAAATCCACGATCAGTCCAACTAATTAGGTCTTAGCACACAATCATATATCTAAGTGTTTGACCATTTATTGGTTGTCTCACCCTCACACCCTTCAACTTAATTTGGAGTCACCCGTTAAGTCATGCTTTGAATGCTACAATCTCAAAGCACCCAGGACTATATCGAATGAAGAAATAAATGCATCCACCCCTTCAAACCTAAACCATCTTATTGAATTTCCACGTAATTCCCACATTATGACTTGTACTTCATTATTGTTGGCGACAATTAACATTATTACCTCCGGACGCCCTTCAATGGGCATATGCTCTCCTATCAAAACTGCGAATCAACTACCTGCGATAAGAACACTCCCACCTGAGGGCTTCATTCATACCAGAAGCATGGAACCACCAGCAGGCGGTTAACAAGCGGAACAATTGCCGTATGTACTGATAGATTTTTGTCTCATGTTTACCTCTTCATTTTTTTATCCTTGTACTAAAAATTACCCAGCTGAACCCACCAAGGTGCTCACTATTGAAATTGTTGCCGCAATGTCATTTACTTCAGAACAACTAGCCTCTTATTCTATTTGTATTATGTTACAACTTACATTACAATTGTATCTATCCTTCGGTAGATCTTCTTCCCCTTTTGTAACAGGACTTCTTGTGTCCATTCATTAACATGAATTTAGTGGAACACACTGGGCCAATGGTCATTACCCACTGTATATACAGACAAACCTTTTTCAAAGGGAAAAGAATTATCGTGTTCCATTTGATGGTCCTTATAAAGAATGTGGAAGTCCTGTGGCTGTTAATATGCATATTTATATTATCTGAAGGACTTATGTCCCTTCATTTACATGATTTTACCACAACACACTGGCCCAATTATTGAATCAACTATTATTTAATACAAAATGCAACGATCACCAGCTATATAATATGTTGCTGAAGTATTTTTGGAGATATCTTTAATTCTCAATACAATGCAAAATTGTGGCGCTGCTACCATTACACATTTACTTACAATTTGGAAACTTGTGGCGCTGTTACCGTTTTACTTATACTTGACGTGGGCCTTTGAAAGTCCACGTTTGTCCGCCAAACCTTCCAAATTGATTAATACAGTTGAATCTTCTGCGTGTTGTACCAAACTTAATCTACAATACTATTTCCCTTATTTTATAAACCTATGGACACTGACTATCATACCATAATGCTTTCCCATATTCCCCGAAATTGCAAATTTTAAAATACATACGTTCTCCAAATTTCCCATAGTTACTAAACTAGAAAATTCCTAACTAAAATATATGGAGACAGTTTAGGCTCCAGTATCTTGTTTTTTCGGTAACTCCTTCTTTGCTGAGCATAGTTTAACAAACTAAGTACTCAAATCCTACCAATAAAATCCAGCTTTTCCTCTATCTTTGCTCCATTTAACGCCTACCACTAAACACATACGGAAAACATTAACATGAGATTGTTGAACGGGATGCATTGAGCTTTTGCATGCATTATATCCTATGTGATCACAAATTTATCTTCACACCATGTCTCTCCATCTTTGCCTTCCATGCTCACACCAAGTTTTCGGTATTAAACGACAATATGAAATGAAATACTAACACATAGTCAACCTAAAAGTTCTCTATTTTACATATGATATGTATATTCATTTTCATTGAGTAAAAATAGTCTACAACATATTTAGAGATTCATAAACTAATTAGGTAAATGAGTCGTCTAAAGATCTATTAAATAACAATTTACCGATCAGGCTTAATTAATAAAATAGGCTAACTGTCAAAATAAAGTATTACCATAAAATTAGATTCCTTGCAAAAATAAATGTTATAAAGGTTAAGTACAAAATTGAATGCATAAAACACTTTACATGGGAAAATCCAATTTATAATAACTTATATGGGCAAATTTGGACTATTAAAATCATATATTGTAAATCTTATAATTAAGCCTAAGTTGTGTATAAATAGTTTATAAGTTCATTAAAAAACCTGAGTACATTATTATATTAATGAAAAAACTCAAAAAAAAAGGTAGCACGTGATTATTAGAGCACTTAGGAGTAATGACAAAATATATATAATTTAATGTTCATCAGGAGTCCTACTAGGTATCAAACAATGTAGAGTTAGATTTAAATCATCCAAGCCACAAAATACAGTCAAATAAGCCATCGTAATTCATAACAACAGTGAACAAATACCCCAAGTTTTGACAAAGTTAGCACACAGTTTCCCAACTAGTGGGTCTGTTTCAAACGACACTTGCGAAACTGTACGTCTTTTTCAAATGGGTTCCAACCTCTTTTACATTTCCTTAATGGTCTATATAATGGCTTACAACCTCCCTACACCCATTAACGATCACTTCTCTTTGCCTTCCCTAATAAACTCACAATTATTTTTCTACTATCCGCAAATTTCTATCAAATATGACATATTCACTTCTTTCACAATTGGATACTACAAGGGATAACTGGTTGGTTAGGGTACGAGTTTGCAGGATGTGGGAATTTAGAAACTACAAGCGAGGCAATGAGATTATAAATTCGGACATAGTACTTATTAACGAAAAGCTAATGCCCAATTCTTTTTAAATATATATGACATTGTTGGTTTGGATTTTTTGAACGCACTTAACAGATGATATCTATTAGGGAACTTTCATACACGCTATAATCTGGAAGAATCAAGTGAGCAAGTTTCGACATAATTTGAGCGAAGGCTCTGTCATTATTATCGGGAACTTTAAAGTTGATGAAATTATGGGAGAGTACAGACCAGTACAATTCGATTTGAAAATACCATTCTTGCGGATAACTGCCATCCAAAATCTAGAGGATGATACTGTTCGTATCCCTATAATGGTTTCCAGTTTATTCAGCCAAACATGATTCGTTCAAGGGTCAATAACAACAGCATCCTATCAGGTATACTTATTTACATCATTTATGTTCCACATATTCTCGAACTTATGTTCGTAATACTCTCCCTCTTGAACTTGTAGATGTTATTGGATGCTTATGTGGAATAGGTGATATAGAGTGTGTTGGTTTGAAGTGGAAGAAATGAGACATGCACATTCTTACTGATCCGTAATCCACTAATCTTATTTAATATTCACTTATATTGATTCACCCCATAGAATATGCATACAAAATCATTCCCTTATCAATTACATACAGACATATTGATTTACTACTTTACCAACTAATCATATTGTTTATTACTCTAATAGATTATATTGGTTATTTAGGGCAGATCGATCTGTCAAAACAAAAATAACATTGTGGGAGGGTTCCGAAGAAGGATTTTATTCCTACTTATTTCCCTAGAGTCTGGACCATGTATTGTCATTGTAACGGAAACTACAGTAAAGGAATTCAGAGGTACAACAATTTAAGATCTTAATAGTTATTTGCTCTGTAACATTTTAAACTCTTCATGATGTTTAATGTGGTTTTATTTTATAATAGGTGAAATTACTTTTGCCTCAACCACCGCAAGCAAAACACATGTTAATCTTCCAATGGACAATATCAACCCATTGATTCAGAAGTTTGCACCTAAGCCCATAAACATACAAACCATCTAGAGTTCGAATGAAAGTAACATACCCATGGAGGAAGCAATGTTTGTCAACAGGATGACTGTCTCAGAGTTACTGCATTCAGACTGGAGTTACGATATAAAGGTTAGTGCCTCAATACGTCATCCTACCTTATCAACAATACAAAAAATCAACAGGCCTCCATTTTAAATTCATATGCGTTGTTTATACAAATATCATAAATGCATGGTTATACTGCGGGCTCAGATCACTGAAATAGATACCTTCTTTGATTGGTATTACATATCCTGCAACTTATGCAACAAAAAATTGAACCTACAAAGGGTGTCTACACATGCCTCAAGTGTGAAAGAAAGTGTGACTTTTTGTTGCTTATGTTAGGATACATTTAGCAATGTACCACATGCTTACGTTTAAACAAACACTAATTTTAATATCAAACACAGGTACAAGATACACATTAAGCTGAAAGACAATGGCAGGAAGACTACTTTGGACCTGTTTAATGGGGTGGCAGAAAAATTGCTTGATACTTCTACTTTCAAGTTGGTGAATCGATTGTACAAAAGTGATATGTAGCTACCGTCACAAATTGAGGCCCTTTGCAGCAAGGAATTTGTATTCAAACTAAAATTAAGCAAGTACAATTTGAAAGAGGGGCTGGAAAATTATACAGTGACAAAAATGTACCTGCCAGGTGAACAATTGGAATTACAACATCACATCAACAAAGATAAAAAAGTGATGTGACATAGTGTTATTCATATTATAATACCTATTGTATTTATACATACATCATTCATCTCTGTCCAAGGTGTGGAACATACACTGAGTTTAATAATGAGTATGCATTTTACTTTATAGGTAAAACACAAAATGGAAGATACACCACAACCACATGTCCAGAATGCAGAAGTTCACACACATACGACTCTAAAGAAAATGCTGGCGATGGGGAGGGCACTTCCAGTAGCAACATAAAAGTTTATGCCAGAAAGCTGAAGAAGAGAACAAAGTTACTCATAGATGAACGAGATAGTGATGAAGACACCAACAAAAATGCCAATTTAAAGGCTTAGAACCTATTTTATATGATTTGCACCTTACTATTATTACTATAGCCAAGTAGTGTGTAATTCAATTGCCAGCGTACTTTACATTTACAAGTCAAACCGTGGCAGATTTTAGAGCAAACGTTGTTGATATCTGTATTCATAGGGTATTATGTTACCTCAACTTGAATTTTAATTTGTTCTACTAAATGCAGTTGTATTAAGGTGTGTATATCCGTGTTTTGTATTGTTCCATAATAGGCTAAATAAATGTATAGTGTTCATCAAGAGAAACAAAACTTAATGTTGGAGGTTTGCACACATGATTACTGTACACTCTCAAATTTAATGTTTTGTACTATACAATATATGGTAAATATATTATTTCGCAACTAATCGTTCAGTATTAAGAAGCCAACTACATTCAAGAACAAAGATTACTCCTAATAAATATGGACAAAATGAAATGACAAGTATGGTAGAGGACCATCCAAATATTAAATCTTGATCAAAGGAGAAATTTTTGGTAGTTATCCATGATCTTCATTATGTGAAAATACTAACTTTTCAAATTTATGTTGGAAAAGGTTTCAAACTTTAGTTTTAACAAAAATCTACCTTTTCCCCATTTATAATATTTGGAATTTATGGATATATGATCCCTAACATTAATGAGGTTATGCAGAAAACATCACTTCGACTTACCAACATACTTATCCGTTGAATGATGGATAGAATCCGCAAAAAAAACACACACTTCCACGTTCTCTTTGTGTGCTGCCCGGTATTTCAGTGGTGCAAATAAAGAATTCTTTAATTCGTTGGAATCTCTATAAAAATAGGTTCTAATAAGGATTACGTGAAAGAAAGTACTACAAAACATTACAACTGAAACAAAACAAAGGAAATAAAACTCCAATATATACACTTGTAGGGGTATAACAACAATAAGTAACAACATTTCGACCAATAAAAAAAAAAGACAAACATAAATATATCCTAAAGATGGAATATTAAGTAATATGGCAGATCCCATTTATTAATAATATAAAATGTGATCAATACGCCACTTTTAGGGGCATAATTATATTCAATTCAAATAAGAAGCCAAACGATTTGTCCTTTCGCTGGCTTAGTACCCGCCTTTTCAATTTTGAAAATGATCACAACTAACACTTACACACTACAACGTCTATTACTATTTGAAAACAACCTATTGTAACGACACCAAAAACATACCACCCATGTAACGACCCAGAAAACTAGTAAGTGAAACTAGAGCCTAACGAGTTTGTTTTTGAGTTTTTGAGTTGTTGTGGGGTTTTGAAGTTGTAGAATGTCTTTCTGAGTTTAGATTGAGGGATGTAAGGGTTAAATGTCAAGGTACAACCCCCCAAGGACCAACCAAGGGTCCTTGAGGGGGGACCCTAAAGGCTAACCCCAAGGCTGCCCCAACTAGCCAAAGTTGCCAAAATATTTGGGAGCAACGGATAGGACCTACGCCCTGTAGGTCCATCCACGCCCCTTGGATGGCTTCCGTGGGTCAAGGCCCCAAATGGTGACCCTCATACACAAAACACATACCTGTAGGATGGGGCGTCACCCTACCTACGGTCCGTAGGTCTAGGGTCGTAAGTCACCACTGGTTTACTGTCAAGTTTCAGCCAAGTGGAGGGGCAACTTAGTAAATTCAAAATTAATTACTTAGGGGTTGGGGACGGTTATTATTGATTTATTAAAGTATTTTAAGGGTTTTATAGGTATTAAACACCTTTTTCAATTCATTATTTCAAAACACAAAATAGAAACCTCTCACCCTCCCAAAATATTCTCTCTCTAGAAACCACCATTGGAGAAGAAGGAGTCAAGCTTTGAAGCTCAAGATCTCAGCTTTCACTCTCAATTTTCATGGAGTTTCTTCCTTAAAGATATGGTAGTATTAATTCTTGATTAAGTTTCATTCAAGGAGCCCTATCTAAAGATGATTTCAAATTCCCAAAATCCCCCCCAAAACCTAGGGTTTTCAATATATGCATGGGTTCAATTCCAAAACATTTTCAAAGGTTTATATATGATGAATTATGGATGGATTGTTGAATTAATGATGAATTTCCTCTATGAACCAATGTTTTCCCCAAAATCCTAAGTTGTGAATTGTGATTGGGAATTGATTGATCATGAAAGTATGTTGAATTGTTTATGTCTTTATTGAATCAATTATTGAATTATGTTAATTCCCTTATCTAATGTAGTATTCTATATTTGTGGGTTGAGATTGATTCATAGCCTTCAAGGGCAATTTCATGAAGGATTATGTATGATTAAGATGTGAAGTATATATGTGTAATCTCAATGAAAGTATTATGATCATGTTTAGAATGAAATTATGTTATAATTGAAAGCTTATTCTCAATTAACACTTATGAATGATGATAATAGAATGTGAAGGGTTTCTTCAATGTATTATTGTATCTGAATTGGTAGGCTTAGGCTTCCTCTTCTTGTATAAATGAAAGTAATGTGGTTATGACTATAATGTAATGGTGGTGTTGTTGAAAGCTTATTCTCACACACACTGATGAATGAAGAATGAATGAACTTTCTATGATTATGTTAATGATGATGTGTTGATTGAAAGGCTATTCTCAATTGTACACTAACGAATGATAATGACATGTTGTGAAAGGAATTTCTCACAATATGGGGATTCTTAGTTGAATGGATATTCTCATCTTTGAATCTATGAGCTATCTAATGAATGAATGTTGGGTTTGAGATGGATATTCATCCATGAGTTGAGGCGGGGTATCTAGTAGCAATCTCCCATAACAATGAACTTAAGTGATGAATGTCAAGTACTCCATAGAGAATAATACTAAGCATCGAGAGGATATGGATTGAGATGGATGCTCATCCGTGAGTTGAGGTGGGGTGTCTAGTAACAATCTCTTGAGATGGATGCTTATCTGTGAGTTGAGGTAGGGTATGTGGTAGAAATCTCCCTATACCATAACTATGTTCCCACATAGGTTTATAGCTATTGGATCCACCTAAGCTAAATGTTAACGGTCTTACCTTAAGAAAGTAGGAATCTCTTATTCTCTGAGGGTGACACCGGGATTCCATGAATTGCTCACATGGTCTATGTCGGTTAAGGCTTACCCCAACAAAGAATGTTAATGAACTATGGCTTCTCAAGAATGCACTACTCTGTGTGGGTGGTAGTATGGGATGCCATCCATGCATTGCATAAGTAGGCTTTGAGAGTAGTCATGGTGTGTTCCTTTATGCTATAATGTTTTATGATCAAGGATATGAGTTAGGTACTATGGTTGCTCAAGGAGTTCCATGAATTATGTGTGGTAGTATGGGATACCATCCATGCATTGCACGAGTAGGCTTTGAGAGGGATATGATATGCTTCTCAATGTCATAATGTTAAATGAAATGAATGAGCTTATGATGATTTAATGTCTAATGAATAAAATGTGCTTATAATGATGCTAGTAAGAATGTTGACTTAAAGGCTTAATGTAATGACGTATGCTTTACTTGGATTGAATTATGAGTTACTTTTCTTATCATGACTTATGAAATGTTTATGTTCCTTATGTATGAGTATTGTTTAAAGATGAAAAGAGGGAATGGTAAGTTCACTTTTGGTGGCCTTAATGTGGTATTTAGTGTGGATGGTGGTATGGGACGCTATTCATACATTTCACAAAGTATAGCTTGGGGTTACTTATGGTGAAATCATAATGTGATGAAATATATTATATGTTGATTATGTTCCAATGTTATGAAATGGATTATATTATGATTATGTTCTAATGTGATGAAATAGCTTATATCCTGATAATACGTGTATCTTATCTTTTTTGCTAAAGGTCATGATATTTCTCAAAATTGGCATATGCATGGTTTTCAACAAAAATGTCCTTTTTAAGCATGGTATTTTCGTGGCTATCATACTTAGTACATTAAATGTGCTAACCCGTATTTCTCCATTTTTACCAAAGTGTAGGGTTTGGAGATTTGATGTTCTATTCTTGGAAGATAGGTTCCTAAGGAGCATGAAGTTGAAGATTTGGTCAGTCATCATAGTTTCGAGGATGAACCCACTATTTCCCTTTATGTCTTTTACTTTATGCTTAGAGCTTTTGTATGGGCTAAGTCCCAAAGTTTATTCAAAGTGTTGTAGATGGTTTGAGAAAAAATATAGAAAGACTTCCGCATGCTTTTATGAAAATGTCTTCGATTACAAAGAATAGTTTTAAATTTCTCACTATTTTGCTATGCTCTTATGTTCATGAATGCTATGAGGCTTGAATGAGATTTTTCGTAGTCCTGTAAGCCGTGTCACTTCTGGAGTGTAGGCTCGGGTCGTGACAAACATGGTATCATAGCACAAGATTTTGGGAGGGTTTAGGTTGTCTCAAGACACATCTAGTAGAGTTTTGTTCATAGTGTGAAGTGCACCACATTTATAAATAGGAGGCTATTGGCTATTAGGAAAATCTCACTTTTTCATTCTTTAAGTCGTCCCATAGATTTTAACTCTATAAGGTCTCTCTCTTATTCCTTATCCGATGGTGTTTAAGGTATGACCACTTGAAGGGCTTATGTTACAAGGATCGAGGAAGAAAAAGGTTGGTTGTGATGCCAATTATGGCTATGTGACTTGATAGATTCGAGATGACAGATTGTGATGTTGTCTTTAGTATGAATGGGTTGTTTTATGGTTATGTTTAGTTGATGTTAGAACTGGACTTAGTCATGATGAGTTTTGAGGTATGTTGAAAGAGTTTATGAATAAGGTGTTTTAGAAATGCCTAGACGTGTTGGGAGAATAAACTCCTCTAAGAAAGGTAGAAGTGTAATTCACCTTGGTTTAGAATCATCTTGGGTGATGAGTGTGAAGGTTTAGTGATGACTTGCTCCAACCTTAGAATTGAAAGAAGTGATGTTGTAAAGAGTTTATATAGGCTTGCTCCCAAGGGGGAGATAATGTGCTTAGATATAAAGGTCGTTAGGTGTTTTGATGTTCATGAGTTAGGTTTGCTTGAAATTCTCGCCTTAAGAGGTGAGTGAGTTTGAGGAGTTTAGACCAGGTTTTCTAGACTCATATGAGATCTTGAGTGGTGTTGGTAAGATTGTTTGTGAGCAAGAGTTGCTTAATGAGGACCTTCCTAGTTTAGAAGTACCGGTTGGTATCTTAGAACGACAAGTTAAGAAATAAAAGATTAAGGAAGTTGTTTCCATGAAAATGTTGAGGAGTAGTATTTTAGTAATAGTTATAGTTGAGGGTGGTACTTGGGATAGGTCGAGGGCCAATGAGAAGTCCCGATATCCTCATTCTCTTTCTTTCTATTCCTATACAAGCCTAAGAAAAAATGTTCTTTTTATTGGCTTGTTTCATGTTTTTGAGTCATGTATGGTATTGCGTTTCCATAGACTTCTCATGTTAGGCATGTTCTTGATGAAGTTATGTTTAAATGAGAAAATGAGTTTTTATGGATTATGTACCCTCATGTTAATGTGCATTTAGTATGAGTTGTCTATATGCTTCATGATGTTAATTGTTCAACATGCCTAAATACGCTTTTGAGAGTAATTGCATAATGTGCTTAATGATGTTATGATGAGCATGATTTGAGTTGGAGAAGGTAATTCCTCCAAAGAAATGAGAAATGTTGAAGTTTTCATGCATAATGAGTTTGTAGATATAGTTCCTACTTTCTTGTGTTGCATGGAGTATGTTTGAAGTGGAGTTGATGTTTCCTCCTAGTTTTGTGCATTGTTTATGATGTTTCATGCATGATGGGCTGCTAGTCTTGAGTCTTTATTTTCCTAAAATGTTTAAAGTGTCATTCTAGGACGAATGTTCCTAAGGGGGAGATAATGTAATGACCCAGAAAACTAGTAAGTGAAACTAGAGCCTAACGAGTTTGTTTTTGAGTTGTTGTGGGGTTTTGAAGTTGTAGAATGTCTTCCCGAGTTTAGATTGTGGGATTTAGGGGTTAAACGTCAAGGTACGACCCCCAAGGACAAACTAAGGGTCCTTAAGGGGGACCCTAAACACTAACCCCGAGGCTGCCCCAACTAGGCAATGTTTCAAAAAAATTTGGGAGATACGGATGGGACCTACGCCTCGTAGGTCCATCCACTCCCCTTGGATGTATTCCGTTGGTCAAGGCCCAAAATGGTGACCCTCAGACCAAAACCACGGGCATGAAGGATGTGGCGTCACCCCACCTACGGTCTGTAGCTCTAGGTCGTGACTAACCACTGGTTTGCTGTCAAGTTTCGGCCTAGTGGAGGGGCAACTTAGTAAATTCATAATTAATTAGTTAGGGGTTGGGAACGGTTATTATTGATTATTAAAGTATTTTAAGGATTTTAGAGGTATTAAACACCTTTTTCAATTCATTATTTCAAAACACAAAATAGAAACCTCCCACCCTCTCCAAATATTCTCTCTCTAGAAACCACCAATGGAGAAGAAGGAGTCAAGCATTGAAGCTCAAGATCTCACATTTTAGTCTCAATTTTGGTGGAATTTCTTCCATAAAGGTGTGGTAGTCTTCATCCTTGATTATGTTTCATTCAAGGAGCCCTATCAAAAGATGATTTCAAGTTTCCAAAATCCCCCCAAAACCTAGGGTTTTAAATCTATGCATGGGTTCAATTCCAAAACATTTTAAAAGGTTTATATATGATGAATTATGAATGGATTGTTGAATTAATGATGAATTATGTGAATTTCCTCTATGAACCCATGTTTTCTCCAAAATCCTAAGTTGTAAATTGTGATTGGGAATTGATTGATCATGAAGTATGTTGAATTGTTTATGTATTTATTGAATCAATTATTGAATCATGTTAATTCCCTTATCTAATGTAGTATTCTAGATGTTTGGGTTGAGATTGATTCATAGCCATGTAGGGCAATTTCACGAAGGATTATGTATGATTATGATGTGAAGTATATGTGTGTGATCTCAATGAAAGTGTTATGATCATGTTTAGAATGAAATTGTGTTATTATTGAAAGCTTATTCTCAATTAACACTTATGAATGATGACGATAGAATGTGAAGGGTTTCTTCAATGTAATATTGTATCTTGAATTGGTAGGATTAGGCATCCTCTTCTTGTTTAAATGAAGGTAATGTGGTTATGACTATAATTAAATGGTGGTGCTGTTGAAAGGTTATTCTCACACACACACTCATGACTGTGGAATGAATGAAGTTTCTATGATTATGTTAATGATGATGTGTTGATTGGAAGGCTATTCTCAATTATACACTAACGAATGATAATGACATGTTGTGAAAGGACTTTCTCACAATATGGGGATTCTTAGTTAAAAGGCTATTCTCATCTTTGAATCTATGAGCTACTAATGAATAAATGTTGGGTTTGAGATGGAAACTCATCCATGAGTTTAGGCGGGGTATCTAATAGTAATCTCTTATCCTATAACAATGAACTAAAGTAATGAATGTGAAGTACTCTGTGGGGAATAATGCTAAGCCCCGAGAGGATATGGATGCTTATCTGTGAGCTGAGGTGGGGTATCTAGAAAAAATCTCTTGAGATGGATGCTCATTGGTGAGTTGAGGCGGGGTATCTAGTAGCAATCTCCCTATACCATAACTATGTGCCCCCATATGTTTATAGCTAGTGGATCCACCTAAGTTAACTGTTAACGGTCCTACCTTAGGCAAGTAGGAATCCTTTATCCGGTGAGGGTGACACCGAGATTCCATGAATTGCTCACATGGTCTATGTCGATTAAGGCTTACCCCCCAAATAGAATGTTAATGAACTATGGCTTCTCAAGAATGCACTACTTAGTGTGGGTGTTAGTATGGGATGGCATCCATGCATTGCACAAGTAGGCTTTGAGAGTATCATGGTGTGTTCCTTTATGTTATATTGTTTTATGTTCAAAGATATGAGTTAGGTACTATGGTTACTCAAGGAGTTCCATGAATTATGTGTGGTAGTAGGGGATGCCATCCATGCATTGCACGAGTAGGCTTTGAGAGGGCTTTGGTATGCTTCTCAATGTCATAATGTTAAATGAAATGAATGAGCTTATGATGATGCTAATGAAAATGATGATTTAATGTCTAATGAATAAAATGTGCTTATAATGATGCTAGTAAGAATGTTGACTTAAAGGCTTAATGTAATGATGTATGCTTTACTTGGATTGAATTATGAGTTACTTTCCTTATCATGACGTGTGAAATGTTTATGTTCCTTATGTATGAGTATTGTTTAAAGATGAATAGAGGGAATGGTAAGTTCACTTTTGGTGGCCTTAATGTGGTACTTATTATGGATTGTGGTATGGGACGTTATTCATAAAGCGCACAAAGTATAGAATAGCTTATATGTTGATTATGTTCTAATGTGATAAAATGGTTTATATGTTGATTATGTTCTAAAGTGATGAAATGGATTATATGTTGATAATACTTGTATCGTATGCTTTTTGCTAAAGTTCATGATATTTTTCAAAATTGGCATATGCATGGTTTTCAACCAAAATCTCCTTTTTAAGCATGATATTTGCATGGATATCATACTTAGTACATTAAATGTGCAAACCCATATTTCTCCATTTTTACCAAAGTGTAGGGTTTGGAGATTTGATGTTCTACTCTTGGGAGATGGGTTCCTAAGGACCATTGAGTTGAAGATTTGGTGAGTCCTCATATTTTGGAGGACGAACCCACTATTTCCCTTTATGTCTTTTACTTTATGTTTAGAGCTTTTGTATGGTCTAAGTCCCAAAGTTTATTCAAAGTGTTGTAGATGGTTTGAGACAGTATAGAAAGACTTCCGCTTGCTTTTATGAAAATGACTTCGATTGTACAGAAAAGTTTTAAATTTCGCACTATTTTCATATGCTCTTATATTCATGAATGGTATGAGGTTTGTATGAGACTTTTCAGAGTCTTGTACGTTGTGTTACTTTCGGGGTGTAGGCTCGGGTCGTGACAAACATGGTCTCAGAGCACAAGATTTTGGGATGGTTTTTGGATATCTCAAACCACATCTAGTAGAGTCTTGTTCATAGTGTGAAGCGCCACATTTATCAATAGGAGGCTATTGGATGTTAGGAAAATCTCACTGCTTCATTATTCAAGTCGTGCCGTAGAGTTTAACTCTATAAGGTCTCTCTATTATTCCTTATCTGATGGTCTTTAGCGTATGACCTCTTGAAGGTGTTATGTTACAAGGATCGAGGGAGAAAAAGGTTGGTTGTGATGCCAATTATGTCTATGTGACTTGATAGATTTGAGATGATAGATTGTGATGTTGTCTTTACTATGAATGGGTTGCTTTATGGTTATGTTTAGTTGATGTTAGAACCCGACTTAGTCATGATGACTTTTGAGGTATGTTGAAAGAGTTGATGAATAAGGTGTTTTAAAAATGCCTAGATGTCTTGGGAAAATAAACTCCTCTAAGAAAGGTAGAAATGTAATTCACCTTGGATTAGAATCATCTTGGGTGATGAGTGTGAAGGTTTAGTGATGACTTGCTCCGACCTTAGAATTGAAAGAAGTGATGTTGTAAAGAGTTTATATAGGCTTGCTCCTAAGGGGGAGATAATATGCTTAGATAGAAATGTCGTTGGGTGTTTTGATGTTCATGAGTTAGGTTTGCTTGAAATTCTCGCATTAAAAGGTGAAGTGAGTTTGAGGAGTTTAGACCCGGTTTGCTAGACTCATATGAGACCTTGAGTGGTGTTGGTAAGGTTGTTTGTGAGAAAGAGTTGCTTAATGAGGACCTTCCTAATTTAGAAGTACCGGTTGGGATCTTAAAACGATAGGTTAAGAAATAAAAGAGCAAGGAAGTTGTTTCCATATAAATGTTGAGGAGTAGTATTTTAGTAAGAGTTATAGTTTAGGGAGCTACTTGGGATAAGTCGAGGGCCAATGAGAAGTCCCGATATCCTAATTCTCTTTCTTTTTATTCCTATTCAAGCCTAAGACAAAGAGTTCATTGTTTTGGCTTGTTTCATGTTTTTGAGTCATGTGTGATATTGCGTTTCCATAGTCTCTTTATGTTATGCATGTTCTTGATGAATTTATGTTTAAATGAGAAAATGAGTTTTTATGGATTATGTACCCTCATGTTGATGTGAATTTAGTATGAGTTGTCTATATGCTTCATGAGGTGAATTGTTGAACATGCCTAAATATGCTTTTGAGAGTAATTGCATAATGTGCTTAATGATGTTATGATGAGCTTGATTTGAGTTGGAGAAGGTAATTCCCCCAATAAAATGAGAAATGTTGAAGTTGTCATGCATAATGAGTTTGTAGATGTTGTTCCTACTTTCTTGTGTTGCATGGAGTATGTTTGAAGTGGAGTTGATGTTTTCTCCAAGTTTTGTGCATTGTTTATGATGTTTCATGCATGATGGGCTTCTAGTTTTGAGTCTTTATTTCCCTAAAATGTTTAAAGTGCCATTCGAGGACGAATGTTCGTAAGGGGGAGATAATGTAACAACCCGGAAAACTAGTAACTGAAACTAGAGCCTAACAAGTTTGTTTTTGAGTTGTTGTGGGGTTTTGAAGTTGTAGAATGTTTTCCCAAGTTTAGATTGACTGGTTTACGGGTTAAACATCAAGGTACCACCCCCCAAGGACAAACAAAGGGTCCTTGAGGGGGGACCCTAAAGCCTAACCCCAACTAGCCAAAGTTGCCAAAAATATTGGGAACTACGGATGGGGCCTAAGCTTCGTAGGTCCATCCACTCCACTTTAATGGATTTCGTGTGTCAAGGCCCCAAAGGTGACCCTCATACACAAACCACAGACCTGCAGGATGGGGCGTCACCCCACCTACGGTCCGTAGCTCTAGGGTCGTGACTCACCACTAGTTTGTTGTCAAGTTTCGTCCAAGTGAAGGGGCAAATTAGTAAATTCATAATTAATTAGTTTGGGTTTGGGGACTGTTATTATTGATTTATTAAAGTATTTTAAGGGTTTTAGAGGTATTAAACACCTTTCCCAATTCATTATTTCAAAACACAAAATAGAAACCTCCCACCCTCTCCAAATATTCTCTCTCTAGAAACCACCATTAGAGAAGAAGGAGTCAAGCTTTGAAGCTCAAGATCTCACATTTCACTCTAAATTTCCATGGAGTTTCTTCCATAAAGGTATGGTAGTCTTCATCCTTGATTAAGTTTCATTCAAGGAGCGTATCAAAAGATGATTTCAAGTTTCCAAAATCCCCCCAAAACCTAAGGTTTTCAATCTATGAATGTGTTCAATTCCAAAACATTTTCAAAGCTTTATATATGATGAATTATGAATGGATTGTTGAATTAATGATGAATTATGGTGAATTTCCTCTATGAACCCATGTTTTCTCCAAAATCTTAAGTTGTGAATTGTGATTGGGAATAGATTGATTGTGAAGTATGTTGAATTGTTTATGTATTTATTGAATCAGTTATTGAATCATGTTAATTCCCTTATCTAATGTAGTTTTCTAGATGTTTGGGTTGAGATTGATTAATAGCCTTGAAGGGCAATTTCGTGAAAGATTATGTATGATTATGATGTGAAGTATATGTGTGTGATCTCAATGAAAGTATTATGATCATGTTTAGAATGAAATTGTGTTATTATTGAAAGTTTATTTTCAATTAACACTTTTGAATGATGACGATAGAACGTGAAGGATTTCTTCAATGTAATGTTGTATCTTGAATTGGTAGGCTTAGACATCCTCTTCTTGTATAAATGAAAGTAATGTGGTTATGACTACAATGCAATGGTAGTGTGGTTGAAAGGTTATTCTCATACACACACTCATGAATAAAGAATGAATGAAGTTTCTATGATTATGTTAATGATAATGTGTTGATTCAAAGGTTATTCTCAATTGTACACTAACAAATGATAATGACATGTTGGGAAAGGACTTTCTTACAATATGGGGATTCTTAGTTCAAAGGCTATTCTCATCTTTGAATCTATGAGCTATCTAATGAATGAATGTTGGGTTTGAGATGGATACTCATCCATGAGTTGAGGTGGGGTATCTAGTAGCAATCTCTTATCCCATAACAATGAACTAAAGTAATGGCTGTCGAGTACTCCTAGGGGAATAATGCTAAGCCCCGAGAGGATATGGATTGAGATGGATGATCATTCGTGAGTTGAGGTGGGGTATCTAGTAACAATTTCTTGAGATGGATGCTCATCCGTGAGTTGAGGCGGGGTATCTAGTAGCAATCTCCCTATCCCATACCTATGTTCCCATATAGGGTTTTAGCTAGTGGATCCCCCTAAGCTAAATGTTAACGGTCGTACCTTAGGCAAGTAGGAATCCCTTATCCGGTGAGGATTACACCGGGATTCCATGAATTGCTCACATGGTTTATGTCAATTAAGGCTTACCCCCACAAAGAATGTTAATGAACTATGGCTTCTCAAGAATTCACTACTTAGTGTGGGTGGTAGTATGGGATGCCATCCATGCATTGCGCAAGTAGGCTTTGAGAGTAGTCATGGTGTGTTACTTTATGTTATAATGTTTTATGATCAAGGATATGAGTTGGGTACTATGGTTACTCTATGAGTTCTATGAATTGTGGGTGGTAGTATGGGATGTCATCCAAGCATTGCATGAGTAGGCTTTGAGAGGGCAATGTTATGCTTCTCAATGTCATAATGTTAAATGAAATGAATGAGCTTATGATAACGCTAATGAGAATGGTGATTTAATATCTAATGAAAAGAATGTGCTTATAATGATGCTTGTAAGAATGTTGACTTAAATGCTTAATGAAATTATGTATGATTTACTTGGATTGAATTATGAGTTACTTTCTTTATCATGACTTATGAAATGTTTATGTTCCTTATGTGTGAGTATTGTTTAAAGATGAAAAGGGGGAATGGTAAGTTCACTTTTGGTTGCCTTAATGTGGTACTTAGTGTGGATGGTGGTATGGGACGCTATTCATACATTGCACAAAGTAATAGCTTGGGGTTACTTAAGGTGAAAGCTTAATGTGATGAAATAGCTTATATGTTGATTATGTTCTAATGTAATGAAATGGCTTATATGTTGATTATGTTCTAATGTGATTAAATAGTTTATATGTTGATAATACTTGTACCTTATTCCTTTTGCTAAAGTTCATGATATATCTAAAAATTGGCATATGCATGGTTTTCAACCAAAATGTCCTTTTTAAGCATTGTTTTTGCATGGCTATCATACTTAGTACATTAAATGTGCTAACCCATATTTCTCCATTTTTACCAAAGTGTAGGGTTTGGAGATTTGATGTTCTATTCTTGGAAGATAGGTTCCTAAGGAGCATGAAGTTGAAGATTTGGTGAGTCCTCATAGTTTCGAGGACAAACCCACTATTTCCCTCTATGTCTTTTACTTTATCTTTTGAGCTTTTGTATGGGATAAGTCCCAAAGTTTATTCAAAGTGTTGTAGATGGTTTGAGACAAAGTATAGAAAGACTTCAGCTTGCTTTTATGAAAATGACTTCGATTGTAAAGAAAAGCTTTCAATTTCGCACTATTTTCCTATGCTCTTATGTTCATGAATGCTATGAGGCTTGTATGAGACTTTTTGGAGTCTTGTACACCGTGTCACTTACGGGGTGTAGGCTTGGGTCTTGACAACCCAGAATCCCAACTCTGTTTACATTAGTCCAAAAATTGTCACCTTCTAAGAATACAAGTGTAGCACACACATAAGTCAATACTAGTGACATTGGCCTAAACAAAACTTTCAGACATGAATAATGGATTTGATATCAGAAATTGTTAACACATTTACTGCCCCAACAAATATACCCACCGATATTAGGAAACTGCAACAACTTCTACCTCTATTAGCAATAAAAGACAGGATGTTGAAACGGAGAATAAATAGTTATACATTATCAGCGAACAACACTCAGAGGAAAGACAAAATTGTCATTATTTGTCACGCCCCGCAGCTACCCCAGGACGCGGACACGGGACCTAGGATCACGAGTAACCCCAAGCTAACCCTGCTGACATATTATAAGCATACTAAATAAACTGAAGTAAGAAAAGACTGTGCGAAAACTAAATCATAAGATAAACTGAAATGAAATGATGGGGAATACCCATAACTATTTGAATATAAAAAAAAACTGAGAGTTTAACAACAACTGAAAGGTCAAACTCAAGTGCTAAAGCTAAAACTAACTATGTCTAAAATAAGCCTCTAGCTGACTAGAAGTGCTGGGACATGCCCCAGCTAAATCTAGCAAATACTGAAACTGCGGCTAAAAACAAAGGAAACATGTCTATCGTCCCCGGAGAATGAGGACTCACCACTGATGCTGATGAACTGAAGATCGGGAACCGATCTATGCGTGATCTGAAAGCTGAGGACCTGAACCTACATCACGAGAAGATGTAGCGCACAGTATGCGTTAGTACTTGAAAGGTACTGAGCATGCCAGATAGAATTAAGCTGAACAATAAACATAACTGAACCAAAGCATATATCTGAGAAATGATAAGAGATAGGCATAATACTATAATGAGAATACTGAACATGAACTAACTGAATGCAATGACCAAGTTTTTAACATGCTGAGACTGAAATACTATAACTGATAGCATGGCCAGTGCAATAGAATCTGACTGTAAGGGAGCTACTCATAACCGACATAAAATCACATGATCTAAATGTGGAGTCCGATGTATACACCCCATCGAGAGAACCCAGTATACCCTGCTAGAGAATAGAGGCATGACTGGCGTGATCACTAAAATGTAATGCCCACAGAGGGGACTTATAAACCTAAGGGGGCACATAGTTATGGGACTTGAGGGTGACTAGCCCTAGTCCAGTCGGTATTGAGCTACTCTCAATTGATTATGTAATTAACAATATTATGACTGAAATGTGAAGTAATGGATAACTCAATTACTGACATGCAACTTCTGAGAATGTAACAATTATAACTGATCATGTGACATTCGTAAACTGAAACATGTATATCTGAAATAACTGACCTAACAGGTGTAATTCATGAACTAAAAGAACTACATAGCTAAGGTTCTGAATTTATGAAAGAATCTACACAAAACGATACTAAATTCATGACAATCTGATTTGGATCATTTTAACAACTAAAACCCAACAATTTCTAACATTCAAGAAACCCTAAGATTAGATAGTATTAATGGAATCAAGATTCTGACTGAAATTTAGGGGCCTAATGTGTGAAAGGAACCCACTAGGGAAATCCCACATACCTGGTAAAGAATTCCACGGAGAAATCTTTTGATTTCAGGGCTGGAGCTGACGAAAACTCGCTGCGTTCTTGAACTAGGGCTGCTCGACTTTCTCTCTGATTTTTACTCTAAGTTTCGCTTGATTTTGGTGAATATTAATTAGGGTAAGTTCTAATTAGTTTACTAGGCTAAAACTGACCGAAACTACGTAGTTTAGGGATCAAACAACGTTGTTTAGGGGTCCAACGCATAAGGAAAAGACCAAACGACCCCTGACTTAAAAGCTATCGGGGCCACCGACGGACCAGACCGATGGACCGTGGTAGGACCGACGGTCCATGCTGGTCAACTGTCGTTCACGACTGGAAGCTGTAAATTGGGGATCTGACCTACGACCCTGGACCACAGACCGTGGTCTGACCTACGGTTTATAGGTCCCGACATAGGCTGACCCTTAGACGAAATTTCTGGGGGGGTTCTGGGGAAGGGTTGCAGATGGTGAACCAAGGACCACCAAGACAGACCGTGGGTCATCCTACGGTCCGTGGGTGGTGCCCGTCGATGGCACCTGCAATTTCTAAAATCTGCATTTTGGTAGTTCTAGCATACGAGGTGTTACACTATCAAAAAATACCGAGGCAAGTATGGACGACTGAAGCCAAAACTCACATTACATCAGAGGCAATACAAAGAACAACCACTAAATAAGGCACATCACATTGTACATTACATCAAAAACTTGGCAACAATGGTGAACCTATCAAATATTCATACCATAGAAATGAATCAACAAATATAGGGTAAAATGCTATTCACCTATATATCCACCGAAGAACCACAAACACCTTCAACTACTATACTACTAACTACATATAGCGACATTGCAACCCTAAAACTACCCTCAGAAAAAGAGTAAAAAAATGTCCTAAATCATCCCAGACTGTGACACATTTGCCGCTACTATGCTTCCTAATTGATTTACATTACGTGAAAATCTAGATGCCTAATTACTTGCACCCATAAACAACATAATTTGGTTGATGCATGATAAATGAAACAATCAATTGACTAACACGCAACATATCATATGCATGATGCTTATTAAGAAGGTTTTCCAAACCTTTTCTCAAGACGACAATGTAACCAATTTGGTGATTCAGTTATGGAGGAATGTGTAGATGTCATAGTGTCAATGCATACACACAGAAGTGGTAGTAGACAAACCATTAGACACAATACAAGTATATCTCGAAATCTTTCAACAACATACATAATTATACCTTATATTGGTAAACCATGTTTGTCATTTGTGTATACAATACTTATATTGTGTCCCACCAAACTTTTGTGGCAGTTGAATATACGACAACATGGAATTTGGGCCCTCCAACCTACACCTGTAAATATTGAAGGGCCATTCTATGGTACGAGGAACGGACAGACAAAACTAAAAAGCCACAACAATCCAAATTTGCAATTTGTTGTATGGAAGGACGTGTTCATCTACCATTACTGAATCAACCACCACTCTACCTCAAATACATCTTGGGCACAAAATCGGGAAACTAAGCATCAACTACTTGAAAATTATCAGGGTATATAACTCGATGTTTGCGTTTACATCCACGGGAGGCCAAGCTGACAAATCAATCAATCGTTCAAAAGGTCCTTATGTATTCCGAATAAGTGGTCAAAATTACCATCACATTGGCTCCCTATTACAAGAAATTGGAAAGTGGCCACAAGTTGCGCAACTCTATATATATGATACGGATAATGAGATAGGGAATAGAATAAAAAATCTGATGCATGAAGAAGTTGAAACATAAATTGTAAAGGGAATATCAGAAATGCTTGACAAGGATAATGTTTTGGTCAAATCATTTCGTTTGGCAAGGGATAGATATAGAGAAGAACCACAAATAGAGTTTCAAATGTGCCTCCTATCTGAAAGGACCAAAGATGGCAGAATATACAACATACCAACCGCTTCAGAAGTAGCTGGACTAATCAATGGTGAACTTACAAATGCAAACTTCAAGCGAGACGTCATTGTGGAACACTGTAAGAATGGGTTGTAAAGGATCACAAATTTACACCCAACTTTCATGTCTATGACTTACCCATTGATACATCCATATGGAGAAGATGGCTATAGGCTTGGAGTACATTTGGTTTCATAAAGACAGAAAACCTTCACGCGTGAAAACTTGACAATGAGACAATTTTATGGCTACCGCATACAACAACGCCTTAATGAGGCCCACACTCTCCTACAAGGTGGCAGGCTGTTGCAACAATACATTGTGGATGGGTTCATGGCAATTTAAGAAGAAAGATTTAGGTACATCCGAAATAATCAAACAAAACTTAGGTCTGATCTTTTTGGTGGCTTGATGGATACAATTGTACGTGGAGATTAATATTGCTCAATGGTGGGAAAAACTATTATACTCCCTTCATCGTACACGGGGGGATCTCTCTACCTGGCACAAAATTATCAAGATGTTATGGCCATATGCAGGTGGGCTGGATACCCAGATTTGTTCCTGACATTCATTTGTAACCCAAAGTGGCCCGAAATAAATGCAATGTTGCGCCTAATTAACCAAGAAGACGATGGTAGCCACGTGGACATCATATGTAGAGTTTTCCATATCAAATTGTGCCAACTAATGCAACATATTAAAAAGGATAATCTTTCAGGAAAGTGATTGCGTGTAAGAACTACAAAACATATACTCTTCAAAACCCTGCAACTGAATCACTCTATATGCAATCTCTATGATTTTATATTAGAATATAGTTGCATACATATGTGAGAACAAAGACAAAGAACATTGTCACAAAATCAAAACCATATGCGCAACCAACCTAACCAAAACACATAGGATGGTTAATTAGTAAGAATTGCATCAGCAGGAATACATGATATCAACTTAGATTTATAATGTACAAAAAACCATATTCAGAGGGTTTGGGGAATAGATCAGTCACAACTAAGCTATTACGTCATGCCTCTATAAATTAGTACATACCTCATGTCTAGCTACTATAATTCATGC
Organism: Solanum verrucosum; assembly: GCF_900185275.1. Lineage (NCBI taxonomy): Eukaryota > Viridiplantae > Streptophyta > Magnoliopsida > Solanales > Solanaceae > Solanum > Solanum verrucosum. The sequence goes on from NW_026020274.1 coordinate 6,129,978, forward strand.
TTATTTTGAATATTATGCAACCAATTCAAGGCACCCAACATACTAATCAGATCCTTATACACATCTTATTGCAGGTATATATACAATTGAGTTCCAAAAAAGACGCTTGCCACATGCACATATACTTTTATTCCTTTATGAATCATTAAAAAATCCCACACCAGATCATATTGACAGATTAATATCAGCTGAAATACCAGATTTTCAACACGATCCAGATGGGTATAATGCAGTCAAGAACTATATGATGCACGTACCTTGTAGAGACTTAAATCCTAGTTTCCCATGTATGAAAAAAGGGAAGCGCACAAAGAATTTCTCAAAGAAATACAATGATCAAATAAATTTTGATTTTGATGGATTTCCTATTTATATGAGACGGAACACTGGTATTGAGGTCAAGAAATATGGGGTCAACTTAGATAACAAATATGTTGTACCATACACCAGGGACTTGCTTGTCTAGTTTGATCCACATCTAAATGTTGAGATCTATAACTATTCACGGTCGATGAAGTACCTATTCAAATATGTTCATAAAGGGTTAGATAGAGTGACAACAATAATACAATCAACTGGGACAACAACTAAAAATGATGAGATAAAAAAGTATCTAGATTGTAGATACATATTGGCTACAAAAGCTTGTTGGAGGATCTTTAAATTTGATATACATCACAGACAACCGATAGTTGAGCGCTTACCTTTCCATTTATAAGGACAAAACACCATAATAGTTGAATAATCAAAGAGGGCTGAAAGCGTACTGAGCAGACCTAATATTGAGAAAACAAAATTTACGAAATGGCTTCAGGCTAACAAGCAATACCCTAATGCGAGAGAGCTGACATATTCAGAATTTCCAACACGTTGGGTCTGGAATGGAAGAGACAAAAAGTGGACCAGGAGGAAGAAGGGACATGCAGTGGTAGAATACACTTTGCACACCCGGCAAATGGAGAACGATTTTATATGTGTGTGTTGCTGAATTTTATGAAAGGTTGCACTTCCTTTGAAAGCATCAGAAGAATCAATGGAGTCAATCATAAAACTTATAGAGAGGCCTGTTACACATTAGGTTGATTAAATGATGACAAAGAGTGGGATGACTGCTTGTCTGAAGTGACCCAGTGGGCTACTGGAAATGAGTTGAGGCAACTCTTTGTAACTATAATTATGAATTGTCCCATCTCTGATTGTCGTAAACTATGGGAGAATAACTATGAAATATTATCTGAAGATATCACATCGATGCAGAGAAAGAGATTATGATTGAATGATTTACAACTAAATACAAAGCAAAGTGAATCGTATACACTATTTGAGATTGAAAGCATCCTTCTAAAGATGGGTAGAAGTTTGAATGATATAGAAGGTATACCACTTCCAGATTCTACACTAATGCGGAATGTAGGTAATCGCCTAATAAATGAAGAGTTAGACTATGACAAAGAGAAGCTCAAAATACTACACAATGAATCCATCACTCTCTAAAATTGTTGGCAACAATCGGCATATGAAGCAATAATATCATCAGTTGATAATGAAGAAGGCAAATAATTTTTTATACACGACCATGGTGGTATGGGAAAGACATTTTTGTGGAATACAATTATTTCGTAGATCACAACAAAAAATAGTTCTCCCTGTTTCTACTTCAGGTATAGTAGCTTTATTATTACCAAATGACAGGACTGCTCATTCACGCTTTCATATTCCTCTAGATGTCACTCCAGAGTCAACATGTGAAATAAAACAAGGCAGCCAATTAGCGGAACTTCTTAAAATGAATGCTTTGATATCGGGGATGAAGCACCAATGGCAAATAAATTGTGTTTTGAAGCGTTGGACAAGACTTTGAGGGATATTATCCAAGATAGGGGGAATAACTTTCGTATGTGGTGGTGATTTCCGTCATATATTTACAGTTATTCCAAAAGGGAACCATATATGATATTGTTGATCCATCGTTAAACTATTCGCACTTGTGGCCCTACTTCTCTATTTATGAATTGAAGGAAAATATGAGACTTAGCCGTGGAAAAGTAAGGGGTTGTGAAGCAGACAAAATATCAAGTTTTGAGAAATGGCTTTTACAGATTGGAAATGGATCCGTTTATGCAAACAATAAGAAGGACCACATTTGTTGGACACCTGATGTATATGTTGAACCATCACATAATCAGATAGAATCCATTGTAGAGGCAGTGTATCCGTCCCTATTACAGAAGTATAACGACCCATCATACTTGAAAGAAAAAGCCATACTCACATCAAAAAATGAAATAGTGCATTAGCGGAATGACAAAATTATGAAAATGATACCAAGGGAAGGAAGAACTTATCATAGCTCGGACATTTTTTGCAAAGCAAGTGTGAATACTAATGAGGAGATATATTGTACCCAACTGAATTCTTAAAGAACTGAGGATTCCCAAGCATCCCTAACCATGAAATACAATTGAAAGTAGAATGCTCTCTTATGATTCTTAGAATCTAAATCAAACTGAAGGACTCTGCAATGGTACCAGATTAATAATAATGCATCTTGGTATTTGGTCAGTGAATGCTACATTATCTCTGGTAAGAACCCTGGATCAAGAGTAACAATACTAAGAATTTTCGTGTCTCCAAACGAATCAAAGTGGCCATTCAAGTTAAGCATACGCCAACTTCCTTTAGCACCTATTATGCTATGACCATCAATAAGATCCAAGGACAAACTCTTGAAAGAGTTGGATTGTATCTTCCAAAACAAGTATTCACCATGGACAATTATATGTCGCAGTATCACGTGTAACAACAACAACAAGATTGACAATCCTCAACGCGGATGAGGACACGAAAGACCAGAATACATACAAAATATTATTTACAAGGAAATCTTTCAGAATGTATGCGCAAGAATAGTGCAAAAAGATGAGGTATTTTTAACAATTAACCATTCACTATCGCGATTATAAATTATCTGAACATAAATAGTACCATAACTAACTTTTATTTATCACTGTTGTCCAGAAAACTGCCCATACAAATGAGGATTAGTGATGGAGATGCAATGTGAATGTCTCAGCCCATAACTACAGGTCAACCTCTATAGACCATAGAAAATTCGTAAGCACTTACTAATACAACCATTGCAGGTGAATAGCTTAAGCAATTTATATCTACATAACAAATGCTCCACTACTGACAAAAGTGAATGTTCATAGGAAAATAAAATGAAGATGGTATGCAAAACACATGGAAAAATACCTGAAGTAACCTAAGGCAACTTTGAGGGTTGCAACCAGATTACTCTTTCAGGGTATGGAGTAGGGGGAATTCTACCACATAGGTGCCAAAACATAATTCAACACTTCCGTCCAACCGTAACCAATAGAAGATCAACCAACAGGCTATAGATATTGTATTTGGTATTA
>NW_026020275.1:0-35682 GCF_900185275.1 Solanum verrucosum
TCTTCATGGCTGTCCCAATGCGTTTGTATCACTGTTGTTAATTTATCTACACCTGTGCAACAAAGGCTATAGCCTAAACTATTATTGTCACATACAGTTTTCTTTAATTTGTTACAAAATCAGCTAATTAAGTTTCACTTCCAAATTGTTCATCCAAATTGTCTCTTAAGCTATCTTTTCTATCCATTTATTTCTAATTTTTACTAAATGTTAGTTAGGTGTGGTTCTCCAAAATAGATGTTGGTTTCTTGATTGATGTATCTGAAAGTGTTTCTAATAGTTTTTTTCTTATTTCTTGCAGGTTTTGTAGATGTTTTTGGATATCACATGACAAAGACTAAACTTTATGTTTTTTGCCCAACTTTTGTTCATTCTTCAGTGAATTATAGCTTGGAAGATGCACCAACTCATTCTTACTTTGCTATGAATGTTATGCAAAACCTTGGATGTTATCTCAGTTTTTTGGTTTCTTAATTAAGAAAATATTGAAACTTACATCTTGTGATGCTCACAAATTTATTATATATAATCAATTGCACTCTTTATTTCTATTGCCCTGCAAACCTTTCTATATCTTCTTTTGTATCCAGATTTTTAGTTGTGTAATTAATTTGATATTTTGTTAGATTCTTGTGATATCAATGGCTGTAGGATCAATGGTGATTCGTTTTAAAGCTATTTTAGGACCAGGTTGTTGTTTGTCCCTAAAACTACTTTAGGACCAGTTTGTTATTGTCGCAACAACTATTCTAGGAGCAGATTGTTAATGGTCTCTAAGGTTATTCTAGGACCAGATCACACTCGTCTCTAAAGAGTTATTGGGACTAGGTTGCGGAAGGTCGCAAAAGAGGATTAACAACCTGAAAACCAAAATGTCAATGGTCCATTTGAGACTAGATATGCAATCTCTAAAAGTGATTCACGACCAGCATTTTTTCTCGTCTCAAAGACATTCAGGGACCAGTTTTTGAACTCGTCCTTAGTGACCAGTAGCGACGGCACTTTCTAGGACGAGTGGCGACCAGGTTTTTCTGGTCTCGATTGCTCTTTTGGGACCAGATTTCAACTTTCAGGGACTAGATTTCCCTTCCTTAGAGGCTGATTTTCTTGTAGTGATAGTTGTAGGTGTTTAAATGGATTTAAGGATTTAGGGTTTCTTAGGATTCCATATGGTTTGGGTTTAAGGTTTAGCCCTATGATTTAGAGTAAGGATTTAGAGTTTCTTAGGGTATATTATTTGCGTTTAAGATTTCTTAGGGTTTTTTTTTAAGGGTTTTTAGGATATAGGGTTTTGGGCTTAAGATTTTCTAGTGTTTTATTAGGTTTAGAGGAATATTAAGTATAGGGTTTTAAGGTGTTTAGGATTTCTATGGTATTTTAACGATTAAGGGGTTCTTAGATCTGAGGGGATTTATAGGGTTTTTAGGGTTTTGGGTTTTTAAAAGTTTAGGGTTTTAAAAGTTTTTTAGGGTTTATTTTATTTCATAGAGTTTAGGGTTTCTTAGGGTTTAGCCCTAAGGTTTAGGCGGAAGGGTTTAAAATTTCTTTGGGTATAAGGTGAAGTTTTTATCCAAGGGATTTTAAGGTTTAAGGCTAAAGTTTTTGTTGAATTTTTTAGGTTTAGCATTTTAAAAGGGGTTTTCAAGATTGTTATGATTTTTTACTGTTTAGGGTTCTTACGGCTTAGGGTTTCTTTGGGTATTATGGCATAGATTTTAAATTTATAGTTTTTAGGGATTATAAGGGTGTTTTTAGGTTTAGTGTTTTTAAAGTTGTTTTTAGGCTTTAGGGTTTGTTGGTGTTTCATAAGTCTTGGGGTTAACCTAAAGTTTAGGGTTTAGTATTACTTAGGGTTAAGGGTTTGTTAGGGATTTCAGATTTCATAGGTTTAGGATTTTAAAGGTGTTGATCTAATATGCATATGATATGCCAACTCAAGGTGAGCTTGGCGTCACTCGTGATCCTAGGTCTCGTGTTACGTCAAGTGGGTAACCTCGGGGAGTGACAAAACAATGTATGAATAAAAGCCCCTAACTGACTAGAGATGTTGGGACATCCCCCAGCTAACTCTAGCAAAACTGAAACTAAAATGAAAGACTGAATATAAAACGTGTAAATCACCTCGAAAAATGAGGACTCACCACTGATATTGCTGAATACGGATCGATAACCGATCTCCGCGTGATCTGAATGTAAGGACCTGAACCTACATCAAGAGAAGATGTAGCGTAGACTATGTATCAGTAGTTGAAAGATTCTGAGCATGCATGACATGATAAATCTGAACAAATATATGTAACTGAATAGAGCATATTGAACAATGATATAATCTGAACATGATTAAGAAGAGTTTAGGTTTTTGGTTAAGGGTTTTTAGGTTAGGGTTTAGAGCTTAAGTTTTTCTAAAAAAAATTCGGTCAAGAGTTTTTTTCAATCTAGGATTGTTAAAGATTTTTTGGGATCATTATTTTTTTAATATATGATCTCTAAGGGCTTAGGACTTGGGGTTTTAGATTAAGGAATTTTCTTAGGGTTTTTAAGGTTTGTTTTCGGGATTTTTAGTTTTAGGGTTATAAAGGTTTTTAGTGTTTTGCTTTTCTTAGGATTTAGGATTTCTTAGGGTTTAGGGCTTCTTACAGTTTCATAAGGCTTAGGGTTGGGGGTTTATCCCTAAGGTTTAGGGTTTAAGTTTCTTAGGATTTGAGTTTAACATTTAAGGTCCCCTAGGTTTTTTTTGGGTCCGTTAGGGTGTAGGGTTTAGTGTTTAGGTTTTAAAGGTTTTTAGTGTTTAGCTTTTCTTAGGATTTAGGGCTTCTTAGAGTTTCATAAGGTTTAGGGTTAGGGGTTTATCCCTAAGGTTTAGGGTTTTGGTTTTTTAGGGTTTGAGTTTAACATTTAAGGTCTCCTAGGTTTTTTTTGGGTCATTTAGGGTGTAGGGTTTAGTGTTTAGGTTTAGGGTTTTTCTATGGTTTAGAGTTAAGGTTTGTTAGGTTTAATATTTTTTAGGTTTAGAGTTTTTAAAGGTTTTTTTGTAGTTTTTTAGTGTTTAGTTTTGCTTAGGATTTAGGATTTCTTATGGTTTAGGGCTTCTTAGAGTTTCATAAGCTTAGGTTTATCCCTAAGGTTTAGGGTTTAGGTTTCGAATTGAACATTTAAGGTCTCCTAGGTCTTTTTTGGGTCATTTAAGGTGTAGGGTTTTTGTTTTAAGTTTAGGGATTTTCTAGAATAGGGTTCAGGTTTGTTAGGTTTAAGATTTTTTAGAGGTTTTCTAGGTTTTAATGTTTTTTATGCTTTTCTTTGTTGTTTTTTAGGGTTTTGGGTTTCTTAGTACTTTTTTAGGTTTAGGGTTTGGGGTTTCTTAGGGTTTGGGTTTTGGGCTTATGATTTTTAAGGGTTTAGGGTTCAAGGTTTAGAGTTTGGGATTTATTGTTCTTTAGGTTTAGGGGTTTTTAAGTTTTTTTTTTATGTTTTTTAGTGTTTAGGTTTTCTTTGTGATTTTTAGGGTTTAGGTTTTCTTAGTGATTTTTTAGGGTTTAGGATCATAGGTTTTAGGGTATTAGGGTTTATAAGGGTTTAAGATTTAGAGTTTCTTAGAGTTTCTTGGTTTAGGATTTAGGGCTTCGGATTTTAGGTTAAGAGTTTTTTAGAGTTTATGGTTTTTTTTTATGTTTATGATTTTTATGATTAAGGTTTTTAAATGTTTTAGGGTTTCTTAGGTATTTTTAAGAAATTGGATTTATTAAGATTTAGGGTTACAGTCCTAATATAGGGTATAGGATTTTAAGTTTAGGGTTTTTTCTAGGGCTTATGGTTTTAAAGGGTTTTTTTTCCGGGTATTATAGTTGTAGGTGTTTAAATGGATTTTAGGGTTTAGGGTTTCTTAGGATTCCATATGGTTTGGGTTTAAGGTTTAGCCCTATGATTTAGAGTTAAGGATTTAGAGTTTCTTAGGGTATATTATTTAGCGTTTAAGATTTCTTAGGGTTTGGTTTTTTTAAGGGTTTTTAGGATATAGGGTTTTGGGCTTAAGATTTTCTAGTGTTTTATTAGGTTTAGAGGAATATTTAAGTATGGGTTTTAAGGTGTTTAGGATTTCTATGGTATTTTAACGATTAAGGGGTTCTTAGATCTTAGGGATTTATAGGGTTTTTAGGGTTTTGGGTTTTTAAAAGTTTAGGGTTTTAAAAGTTTTTTAGGGTTTCTTTTATTTCATAAAGTTTAGGGTTTAGCCCTAAGGTTTAGGCGGAAGGGTTTAAAATTTCTTTGGGTATAAGGTGTAAGTTTTTATAAGGGATTTTAAGGTTTAAGGCTAAAGTTTTTGTTGAATTTTTTAGGTTTAGCATTTTAAAAGGGGTTTTCAAGATTGTTATGATTTTTTACTGTTTAGGGGTTCTTACGGCTTAGGGTTTCTTTGGGTATTATGGCTTAGGATTTTAAATTTAGTTTTTAGGGATTAGGGATTATAAGGGTTTTTTAGGTTTAGTGTTTTTTAAAGTTGTTTTTAGGCTTTAGGGTTTGTTGGTGTTTCATAAGTCTTGGGGTTAACCTAAAGTTTGGGTTTAGTATTACTTAGGGTTAAGGGTTTGTCTTAGGTTTAGGATTTTAAAGGTGTTGATCTATATGCATATGATATGCCAACTCAAGGTGAGCTTGGCGTCACTCGTGATCCTAGGTCTCGTGTTACGTCAAGTGGGTAACCTCGGGGAGTGACAAAAACAATGTATGAATAAAAGCCCCTAACTGACTAGATATGTTGGACATCCCCCAGCTAACTTAGCAAAACTGAAACTAAATGAAAGACTGAATATAAAGTGTAAATCATCCTCGAAAAACGAGGACTCACCACTGATATTGCTGAATACGGATCGGTAACCGATCTCCGCGTGATCTGAATGCTAAGGACCTGAACCTACATCAAGAGAAGATGTAGCGTAGACTATGTATCAGTAGTTGAAAGATTCTGAGCATGCATGACATGATAAATCTGAACAAATATATGTAACTGAATAGAGCATATTGAACAATGATATAATCTGAACATGATTAAGAAGAGTTTAGGTTTTTGGTTAAGGGTTTTTAGGTTAGGGTTTAGAGCTTAAGTTTTTCTAAAAAAAATTCGGTCAAGAGTTTTTTTCAATCTAGGATTGTTAAAGATTTTTTGGGATCATTATTTTTTACGATATATGATCTCTAAGGGCTTAGGACTTGGGGTTTTTAGATTAAGGAATTTTCTTAGGGTTTTTAAGGTTTGTTTTCGGGATTTTTAGTTTTAGGGTTATAAAGGTTTTTAGTGTTTTGCTTTTCTTAGGATTTAGGATTTCTTAGGGTTTAGGGCTTCTTACAGTTTCATAAGGCTTAGGGTTGGGGGTTTATCCCTAAGGTTTAGGGTTTAAGTTTCTTAGGATTTGATTTAACATTTAACGTCCCCTAGGTTTTTTTTGGGTCCGTTAGGGTGTAGGGTTAGTGTTTAGGTTTTAAAGGTTTTAGTGTTTAGGTTTTAATGGTTTTCAGTGTTTAGCTTTTCTTAGGATTTAGGGCTTCTTAGAGTTTCATAAGGTTTAGGGTTAGGGGTTTATCCCTAAGGTTTAGGGTTTTGGTTTTTTAGGGTTTGAGTTTACATTTAAGGTCTCTAGGTTTTTTTTGGATCATTTAGTGTGTAGGGTTTAGTGTTTAGGTTTAGGGTTTTTCTATGGTTTAGAGTTAAGGTTTGATAGGTTTAATATTTTTTAGGTTTAGAGTTTTTAAAGGTTTTTTTGTAGTTTTTAGTCTTTAGTTTTGCTTAGGATTTAGGATTTCTTATGGTTTAGGGCTTCTTAGAGTTTCATAAGTCTTAGGTTTATCCCTAAGGTTTCTTAGGTTTCGAATTGAACATTTAAGGTCTCCTAGGTCTTTTTTGGGTCATTTAAGGTGTAGGGTTTATTGTTTTAAGTTTAGGGATTTTCTAGAATAGGGTTCAGGTTTGTTAGGTTTAGATTTTTTAGAGGTTTTCTAGGTTTTAATGTTTTTTATGCTTTTCTTTGTTGTTTTTTAGGGTTTTGGTTTCTTAGTACTTCTTTAGGTTTAGGGTTTGGGGCTTTCTTATGATTTGGGTTTTGGGCTTATGATTTTTAAGGGTTTAGGTTCAAGGTTTAGAGTTTTGGATTTATTGTTCTTTAGGTTAGGGGTTTTTAAGTTTTTTTTTTATGTTTTTTAGTGTTTAGGTTTTCTTTGTTATTTTTAGGGTTTAGGTTTTCTTAGTGATTTTTTAGGTTTTAGGATCATAGGTTTTAGGGTATTAGGGTTTATAAGGGTTTAAGATTTAGAGTTTCTTAGAGTTTCTTGGTTTAGGATTTAGGGTTCGGATTTTAGGTTAAGAGTTTTTTAGAGTTTATGATTTTTTTTATGTTTATGATTTTTATGATTAAGGTTTTTAAATGTTTTAGGGTTTCTTAGGTATTTTTAAGAAATTGGATTTATTAAGATTTAGGGTTACGTAGTCATAATATAGGGTATAGGATTTTAAGTTTAGGGATTTTTCTAGGGCTTTGGTTTTAAAGGGTTTTTTTTCCGGGTATTATAGGTGTAGGTGTTTAAATGGATTTTAGGGTTTAGGGTTTCTTAGGATTCCATATGGTTTGGGTTTAAGGTTTAGCCCTATGATTTAGAGTTTCTTAGGGTATATTATTTAGCGTTTAAGATTTCTTAGGGTTTGGTTTTTTTAAGGGTTTTTAGGATATAGGGTTTTGGGCTTAAGATTTTCTAGTGTTCTATTAGGTTTAGAGTAATATTTAGGTTTAGGGTTTTAAGGTGTTTAGGATTTCTAAGGTCTTTTAACGATTAAGGGGTTCTTAGATCTTAGGGGATTTATAGGGTTTTGGGTTTTTAAAAGTTTATGGTTTTAAAAGTCTTTTAGGTTTTTTTTTATTTCTTAAAGTTTAGGGTTTCTTAGGGTTTAGCCTTAAGGTTTAGGCGGAAGGGTTTAGGGTTTCTTTGGGTATAAGGTGTAAGTATTTATTTAACGGTTTTTAAGGTTTAGGACTTAAGTTTTTGTTGAATTATTTAGGTTTAGTGTTTGAAAAGGGGTTTTCAAGATTGTTATGACTTTTTACTGTTTAGGGGTTCGTACGACTTTGGGTTTCTTTGGGTTTAGGGCTTAGGATTTTAAGTTTAGTGTTTTTAGGGATTAGGGATTTTAATGGTGTTTTTAGATTTAGTGTTTTTAGGCTTTAGGGTCTGTTGCTGTTTCATAAGTCCTACGGTTTCCCTAAGGTTTAGGGTTTAGGGTTTCTTAGGGATTTCAGATTTCTTAGGTTTAGGCTTTTAAAGGTGTTGATCTAATATGCTTATGATATGCCCACTCAAGGTTAGCTTGGGGTCACTCGTGATCCTAGGTCTCGTGTTACGTCAAGTGGGTAACCTCGGGGAGTGACAAAAATAATGTATGAATAAAAGCCTCTAAAAGACTAGAGATACTGGGACATGCCCCAAACTAACTCTAGCAAAACTGAAACTAAAATGAAAGACTGAATATAAAACATATAAATCGTCCTAGAAAAACGAGGACTCACCACTGATATTGCTGAATACGGATCGGGAACTGATCTCCGCGTGATCTGAATGTTAAGGACCTGAACCTACATTAAGAAAAGATGTAGCGTAGACTATGTATCAGTTGTTGAAAGATTCTGAGCATGCATGACATGATAAAGCTGAACAAATATATATAACTTAATAGATCATATTGAACAATGATATAATCTGAGCATTATTAAGAAGAGTTGAGGTATTTGGTTAAGGGTTTTTAGGTTAGGGTTTAGAGATTAAGTTTTTTAAAATATAATTCGGTTAAGAGTTTTTTTCAATTTAGGATTGTTAAATATTTTTTAGGATCATTATTGTTTTACGATATATGAGCTCTAAGGGTTTAGGACTTGGGGTTTTAGATTAATGAATTTTTTTTAGGGTTTTTAATGGTTGTTTTTAGGATTTTTAGTTTGAGGGTTTCAAATGTTTTTAGTGATTAGGTTTTATTAGAATTTAGGATTTCTTACAGTTTAGGGCTTCTTAGAGTTTCATAAGGCTTAGGGTTGGGGGTTTATCCCTAAGGTTTAGGGTTTAATTTCTTAAGGAAATTTTTTTGGAAAGTTTTAACATTTAAAGGTCCCCTAGGTTTTTTTTTTGGGTCATTTAGGGGTGTAGGGGTTTAGTGTTTTAGGTTTTCTTAGGATTTAGGATTTTTTAGGATTTTGGGGCTTTCTTACGAATTTTTCCATAAGGCTCAGGTTGGGGGTTTATCCCTAAGGTTTTGGGTTTGGGTTTCTTAGGGTTTGAGTTTAACATTTAAGGACTCCTAGATTTTTTTTTGGGTCATTTAGGGTGTAGGGTTTAGTGTTTAGGTTTAGGGTTTTTCTATGGTTTAGGGTTTAGGTTTGTTAGGTTTAGAGTTTTTAATGTTTTTTTTTGTTGTTTTTTAGTGTTTAGTTTTCTTAGGATTTAGGATTTCTTAGGGTTTAGGGCTTCTTAGAGTTTCATAAGTCTTAGGGTTGGGGATTTATCCCAATTGATTAGGGTTTAGGTCTCCAACGTTTTTTTGGGTCATTTAGAGTGTAGGGTTTAGTGTTTTAGGTTTAGGGTTTTTCTAGAATAGGGTTTAGGTTTGTTAAGTTTAAGATTTTTAAGAGGTTTTCTAGGTTTTAATGTTTTTTAAGTTTTTCTTAGTGCTTTTTTGGGTTTAGGTTTTTGGGTTTTCTAAGGGATTGGGTTTTGGGCTTATGATTTATAAGGGTTTAGGGTTCAAGGTTTAGAGTTTGGGATTTATGGTTTAGAGCTTAAATTTTTCTAAAAAAATTCGGTCAAGAGATTTTTTCAATTTAGGATTGTTAAAGATTTTTTTGGATTATTATTGTTTTTACGATATATGAGCTCTAAGGGTTTTGGACTTGGGGTTTTAGATTAAAGAATTTTTTTAGGGTTTTTAAGGTTTTTTTCGGGATTTTTAGTTTTAGGGTTTTAAAGGTTTTTAGGGTTTAGGTTTTATTAGGATTTAGGATTTCTTAGAGTTTAGGGCTTCTTAGAGTTTCATACGACTTAGGGTTGGGGGTTTATCCCTAAGGTTTTAGAGTTTAATTTTCATAGGATTTGAGTTTAACATTTAAGGTCTCCTAGGTTTTTTTTGGTTCATTTAGGGTGTAGGCTTCAGTGTTTATGTTTTAAAGGTTTATGGTGTTTAGGTTTTCTTTGGATTTAGGATTTTTTAGGATTTAGGGATTCTTAGAGTTTCATAAGGCTTAGGGCTGGGGGTTTATCCCTAAGGTTTAGGGTTTGGGTTTCTTAGGGTTTGAGTTTAACATTTAAGGTCTCCTAGATTTTTTTTTGGGTCATTTAGGGTGTAGGGTGTAGTGTTTAGGTTTAGGGTTTTTCTATGGTTTAGGATTTAGGTTTGTTAGGTTTAAGATTTTTTAGGTTTAGAGTTTTTAGAGTTTTTTTTTGTAGTTTTTTAGTGTTTAGTTTTCTTAGGATTTAGGATTTCTTAGGGTTTTAGGGCCTCTTAGAGTTTCATAAGGCTTTAGGGTTTGGGGTTTATCCCTAAGGTTTAGGGTTTAGGTTTCTTAGGGTTTTGAATTGAACATTTAAGGTCTCCTACGTTTTTTTGGGGTCATTTAGGGTGTAGGGTTTAGTGTTTTAGGTTTAGGGTTTTTCTAGAATAAGGTTTAGGTTTGTTAGGTTTAAGATTTTTTAGAGGTTTTCTTGGTTTTAATGTTTTTTAAGTTTTTCTGATAACAGCAAGGTTAAGGGAGATCAAAAATAGAGAATTGAATATTTGATTGCGGAAGCACAAAGAAAAGAAACAAAAAAACTAACTAAAGATATGGGAATTTCGAAGGAAAGATCCCCGAATTTCCAAGGATTAGATGTTCTAAGGCCTTGAAAAGATCCAAGTAACAATGCATAGATTTATGGAAGAAATCTAACGCCTTTACTTGACAAAACGAATCAAAACGATAGATTCGGATCTTGACCGCTTTATGAGTAACTAAAGACAATAATTAGTATGTAGAAACTAATCACCTTCTAAAGAATACCAAAAAGAAACCAAAGATATCACAAGAAGAAGTTACTTTATACCTTAAACTATGAAACTAGTAAAGGTTTAAAGATAAATTCTCAAAGAACAAGTCACAAAGGTTCAAAGAACTCTCTCAAATATTATTAATATCAATATAAATTCTCTTTAATGAATGAAAAGGACTCCTATTTATAGGAGAAGGGGAAAAACGTCCAAGAGCCCTTCTAAGAAGCTAAAAGGTCAGCCAAACCCTAGAAAGACAATTACAAGGAATCCTACTCTAGAAAGGAAATAAAGTAACCTAACTAGGAACAAATTTAGTACTTCTAGGAAAGCATTAAATGGTACTTAGGAGACAATAAATAGACTAAGGAAAATAATAATAACCTATATATAAATAAATAAATAAGGTAAATCCCAACTAGGAAAAGAATCTTGACAATCTTGGAAAGTTTGACTAGTCTTCTCTCAAAACTTGGGCAGAAAGCAACTCTTGTTATGGGTGATTCTTGGACTCTTCTTGACCTTATTTGCACGAAATTCACTACAAGAAAAAGGGCTATTAGGGATGAGAAAAATGGTCCCTAAAAGTCTAATTCTTGTCCCTGAAAGTCAATAGCGACGGGACAAATCTGGTCGCCACCCGTCCCTATAGCCTCCGTCGCTAAAGGTTAATAGGGACGAGCTATAGGTACCCGTCCTAAAAATCTTTTTGCGACTGGTAAATATCTAGTCCTTAAAAGCCCTTTAGGGACCACGCTTCTGGTCCTTAAACATAAAGATCAACAATCAACTTAAATTTTTACAACGAGTTTAACTGGCCCTTAAAGGTCTTTTACAACTAAAATTTGGTCCTAAAATAGTTGTAAGGGCGGGCTCAACATTGGTCCCTAAAGGTGTAGTGTCAAATTAGAATTGATTATAATCAATGTGGTACTAAAGTTCATTTAGGATCTGGAAAAAAAAGTGGAAATTAAATAATACGCGCCCTTTTCGTGTCATGATTCTCCAAGTTGCTATACACAATATTATATATAGATAATCAAATGCATATAAGTAAAATTATCAATATATTAACTAATAATATGGATTAACATCCCACAAGAAGTAAAACTTACAAAAATATATGGTAACAATACTATCTACACAACTCATCAGGCGCCAAAAGAGCTAATATCTCCAAGTATAGAATAAAATGTTTTAACAAAAAAAATCATGCAAAACAATAACCAACTTGTCAAATTGTTCATAGTATTCAATCTTGCATCTTGACTTGTAAACAAAAGTCTCCAAATCCTATAACACATACAAAATAAAATTTGTTTAGAAAAAGAAAGTTATGTGCACAACCAAATCACATAAAATATCCTAGTGTAGATAAGAAATAACAGTTTGCACTCTAGATTTTAGGTTCCTAGTTGCTCTGCCATCCACTTGGACTAAATTATCCCGATCACTTCAACATCATTCAAATGATAGACCCTTAAAATTAAAACATTTACCGTTGGTAATATTCATTACTGTTATTTCTAGATATTGCTACATTTGTAGAAAAAAAATTAATCAATTGAGAATCTAGTTGTAGACTCGCTTAAACCTTGAAAAACTGAAAGTGTAGTTTTGGTGGAATATAGAGGGTATTAAGTTTGTTGGGTTAAAGAGTTCATATGCTATGTAAGAACCTATTTTTAATAGGTTCTGTTTCTTTCCAAAGTTCCCAACCATTTTCAAGAACTAGGACTAAGTCATGGATAACATAATATGCATTTTATTTTTTAAAATCTTTATGAAAATTATCTCCTAAGAAACCAGAAAACACATTCAGCTTTTGCTAAAACATGAGCTCACTACCTAATATATGCTTTAATAGATGAAAAGGAATATAAAGAGAAGTGTAATCATATGGACCAGCACATGCTGCTTGAATGTTGATGTACCATAACCTTCTGCTAAATTTACTAAGCAACTTACAAAATAATAAGTTAGTCCAAACCTGAAATATGTATCATATGACCTTGAGCCTCGAGTTTCTATAGGCATCATCTCCTTAAACAAAACTCTCCAACAAAGGTGAATCTCTAAAGGGGTATCCATGATATAATAGAGAGCAAGACTGTATGTCAGATAAAATTGGGGCCTAAATACAAGTGTCAAACAAGGAAAATAAAGCGTTTAAATAGCAGATTTATAGGAAATCGAAGAATATGAAGCAAACAAGAAATCGCACACATGTATATTGTTAACAATGTATTTCGGACCACGTTTTGCTGCATATTTTTGCAGAGAAGACAATGAGCAATAGGCTTATTGACATTAAACAATATGAAGACTATATTTTTTATTTTATCTACATAAGAGAGAGATAATGAAATAGAATAACATGATTGATAATACAAGAACAATATTCAGACAGTGAAATCCACATACTCTCTGGTGTAGCAGACACCTAGCAAAGAAGCATGCAAGCATATCTCTACACTTACCGGGAGCTGAAGAAACGTCCTAGTAAGTAACTGTAAAATTAATGGTCTTGCTAACCTCTATAAATTAAATTTCAATTGAGGTCTTTACAGGAGGGAAATTGAGCACGTAGAGATGGTTAGCGTATGAATAATTCATCTTATGTTCAAAGCATTTTACCTACTCTGTATTTAATGTAATGTGAGTACTTAAAGTTGTCATATTTCACTTGATTTCTTTGTTTATTCATAAATTTCCGACAATAGACAAACTGCTAATCCATTTAAGTGCAAGTATCCAAATTAAATATAGATCATGATAATCAATTCATACTAACACATATCAGATAGAACATACTGAACACACAAGTTACTTAAGAAGATTTTTATGGCTTGTGATGGTGACTAAACTCACCTAAAAATTTAATGATAAATGATTTATTTCCATTTGTCGCTTTAAGAATCTGAAGCACAGGAAGGAGTAAAGTTGTTATTATCCTTATAATGAACAATGTTCCGAGCAAGATATTGAGAAGTTTCCATAGATAAGAGCCTACGAGAAATTGTATTACACAATTTGGAAGGATGAAACTGAAACCACCAACCATTCTCCATACTTGGTTATGATGAAATAAAATATTATTTCGATGATATCTAACACCATTATTTTTTTCCTCATGTTATAGCTGATATCATTCATAACCTAAGAAATCTAATAAAAGATGTTCCTTAAGAGGCATTTGTTTGAATAGATTAATGTAAGAAAATAGAACTAAGCAAACAGAGAATATATTAAGGGAGTTATTAAAGGAAGCTAAAAATTAAAGAGAACATTTTTATTTAAGATTTCTTTTAGGCATGTGAAGTAGCATTTCAGTAAGATTGCATCCAATATATTCTAAGGATTACAATTAGAAGTTTCTCTTTACATACCGTACATATTGATGTGCCTCCACAACTTGAATATAAAGAAAGACATCATGAAAATTTATTGATTCATCGTTCACCATTCATTTCAACATCATAGAATGAATACCTATAAAGTTGGACACAGGGGGTTAGGCTAACTGTTTGAAAAATTGTACTAGGATTATAAGTTTTTTCAAGTATGAAGAGTGAGAACTAATTTAACTAAAAAAAAACATATAGCAATAACAAAACTATACCAATGGTAGGAATCATTATGTTTCTCAAACGTAAGAACATTTGCAGAGGTCCATTTTCAATGATAAGTCTCCTCAGAAGAATACGGATCGGGAATCGATCTCCGTGTGATCTGAATGTTGAGGACCTGAACCTACATGAAGATAAGATGTAGCGTAGACTATGTATCAGTAGTTGAAAGATTCTGAGCATGCATGACATGATAAAGCTGAACAAATATATATAACTTAATAGATCATATTGAACAATGATATAATCTGAGCATTATTAAGAAGAGTTTAGGTATTTGGTTAAGGGTTTTTAGGTTAGGGTTTAGAGCTTAAGTTTTTCTAAAGAAAATTCGGTCAAGAGTTTTTTTCAATTTGGGATTGTTAAAGATATTTTAGAATCATTATTGTTTTTACGATATATGATCTCTAAGGGTTTAGGACTTGGGGTTTTAGATTAAGGAATTTTTTTTGGGTTTTTAAGGTTTGTTTTCGAGATTTTTAGTTTTAGGGTTTTAAAGGTTTTTAGGGGTTAGGTTTTATTATGATTTAGGATTTCTTAGAGTTTAGGGCTTCTTAGAGTTTCATAAGGCTTAGGGTTGGGGGTTAATCCCTAAGGTTTAGGGTTTAATTTTCTTAGGACTTGAGTTTAACATTTAAGGTCTCCTAGGTTTTTTATGGTTCATTTAGGGTGTAGGCTTCAGTGTTTATGTTTTAAAGGTTTAAAGTTTAGGGTTTCTTAGGGTTTAGCCTTAAGGTTTAGGCGGAAGGGTTTAGGGTTTCTTTGGGTATAAGGTCTAAGTATTTATTTAAAGGTTTTTAAGGTTTAGGACTTAAGTTTTTGTTGAATTATTTAGGTTTAGGATTTTAAAAGGGGTTTTCAAAATTGTTATGATTTTTTACTGTTTAGGGGTTCGTACGACTTTGGGTTTCTTTGGGTTTAGGGCTTAGGATTTTAAATTTAGAGTTTTTAGGGATTAGGGATTTTAAGGGTGTTTTTATGTTTAGTGTTTTTAAAGGTGTTTTTAGGCTTTAGGGTTTGTTGCTGTTTCATAAGTCCTAGGGTTTCCCTAAGGTTTAGGGTTTCTTAGGGATTTCAAATTTCTTAGGTTTAGGCTTTTAAAGGTGTTTATCTAATATGCTTATGATATGCCCACTCAAGGTTAGCTTGGGGTCACTCGTGATCCTAGGTCTCGTGTTACGTCAAGTGGGTCACCTCGGGGAGTGACAAAAACAATGTATGAATAAAAAGCTTCTAAAAGACTTGAGTTGCTGGGACATGCCCCCAACTAACTCATGAAAACTGAAACTAAAATGGAAGACTGAATATAAAACATATAAATCGTCCTAGAAAAATGAGGACTCACCATTGATATTGCTGAATACGGATCGGGAATCGATCTCCGTGTGATTTGAATGTTGAGGACCTGAACCTACATTAAGAGAAGATGTAGCGTAGACTATGTATCAGTAGTTGAAAGATTCTGAGCATGCATGACATGATAAAGCTGAACAAATATATATAACTTAATAGATCATATTGAACAATGATATAATCTGAGCATTATTAAGAAGAGTTTAGGTATTTGGTTAAGGGTTTTTAGGTTAGGGTTTAGAGCTTATGTTTTTCTAAAAAAAATTCGGTCAAGAGTTTTTTTCAATTTGGGATTGTTAAAGATTTTTTAGAATCATTATTGTTTTTACGATATATGATCTCTAAGGGTTTAGGACTTGGGGTTTTAGATTAAGGAATTTTTTTTGGGTTTTTAAGGTTTGTTTTCGAGATTTTTAGTTTTAGGGTTTTAAAGGTTTTTAGGGGTTAGGTTTTATTATGATTTAGGATTTCTTAGAGTTTAGGGCTTCTTAGAGTTTCATAAGGCTTAGGGTTGGGGGTTAATCCCTAAGTTTAGGGGTTTAATTTTCTTAGGACTTGAGTTTAACATTTAAGGTCTCCTAGGTTTTTTTTGGTTCATTTAGGGTGTAGCTTCAGTGTTTATGTTTTTAAGGTTTTAAAGTTTAGGGTTTCTTAGGGTTTAGCCTTAAGGTTTAGGCGGAAGGGTTTAGGGTTTCTTTGGGTATAAGGTCTAAGTATTTATTTAAAGGTTTTTTAAGGTTTAGGACTTAAGTTTTTGTTGAATTATTTAGGTTTAGGATTTTAAAAGGGGTTTTCAAATTGTTATGATTTTTTACTGTTTAGGGGATCGTACGACTTTGGGTTTCTTCGGGTTTAGGGCTTAGGATTTTAAATTTAGAGTTTTTAGGGATTAGGGATATTAAGGGTGTTTTTAGGTTTAGTGTTTTTAAAGGTGTTGTTAGGCTTTAGGGTCTGTTGCTGTTTCATAAGTCCTAGGGTTTCCCTAAGGTTTAGGGTTTCTTAGGGATTTCAAATTTCTTACGTTTAGGCTTTTAAAGGTGTTGATCTAATATGCTTATGATATGCCCACTCAAGGTTAGCTTGGGGTCACTCGTGATCCTAAGTCTCGTGTTACGTCAAGTGGGTAACCTCGGGGAGTGACAAAAACAATGTATGAATTAAAAGCCTCTAAAAGACTTGAGTTGCTGGGACATGCCCCCAACTAACTCATGAAAACTGAAACTAAAATGGAAGACTGAATATAAAACATATAAATCGTCCTAGAAAAATGATGGCTCACCACTGATATTGCTGAATACGAATCGGGAATCGATCTCCGCGTAATCTGAATCTTGAGGACCTGAACCTACATTAAGAGAAGATGTAGCGTAGACTATGTATCAGTAGTTGAAAGATTCTGAGCATGCATGACATGATAAAGCTGAACAAATATATATAACTTAATAGAGCTTATTGAACAATGATATAATCTGAGCATTATTAAGAAGAGTTTAGGTATTTGGTTAAGGGTTTTTAGGTTAGGGTTTAGAGCTTAAGTTTTTCTAAAAAAAATCGGTCAAGAGTTTTTTTCAATTTGGGATTGTTAACGATTTTTTAGAATCATTATTGTTTTTACGATATATGATCTCTAAGGGTTTAGGACTTGGGGTTTTAGATTAAGGAATTTTTTTTGGGTTTTTAAGGTTTGTTTTCGAGATTTTTAGTTTTAGGGTTTTAAAGGTTTTTAGGGTTAGGTTAGGTTTTATTATGATTTAGGATTTCTTAGAGTTTAGGGCTTCTTAGAGTTTCATAAGGCTTAGGGTTGGGGGTTTATCCCTAAGGTTTAGGGTTTAATTTTCTTAGGACTTGAGTTTAACATTTAAGGTCTCCTAGGTTTTTTTTTGTTCATTTAGGGTGTAGGCTTCAGTGTTTATGTTTTAAAGGTTTATAGTGTTTAGGTTTTCTTTGGATTTAGGATTTTTTAGGATTTAGGGCTTCTTAGAGTTTCATAAGGCTTAGGGCTGTGGGTTTATCCCTAAGGTTTAGGGTTTGGGTTTCTTAGGGTTTGAGTTTAACATTTAAGGTCTCCTAGATATTTTTTGGGTCATTTAGGGTTTAGGGTTTAGTGTTTAGGTCTAGGATTTTTCTATGGTTTAGGGTTTAGGTTTGTTAGATTTAAGATTTTTTAAAGTTTTTTTTGTAGTTTTTTAGTGTTTACTTTTCTTAGGATTTAGGATTTCATTGGGTTTAGGGTTTCTTAGAGTTTCATAAGGCTTAGGATTGGGGGTTTATCCCTAAGGTTTAAGGTTTAGGTTTCTTAGGGTTTGAATTGAACATTTAAGGTCTCCTACATTATTTTTTGGGTCATTTAGGGTGTAGGGTTTAGTATTTTAGGTTTAGGGTTTTTCTAGAATAGGGTTTAGGTTTGTTAGGTTTATGATTTTTTAGAGGTTTTCTAGGTTTTAATGTTTTTTATGTTTTTCTTTGTTGTATTTTAGAGTTTTGGGTTTCTTAATGCTTTTTTGGGTTTAGGGTTTGGGGTTTTCTTAGGATTTGGGTTTTGGGCTTATGATTTATAAGAGTTTAGGGTTCAAGGTTTAGAGTTTGGGATTTATGGTTCTTTAGGTTTAGGGGTTTTAAACTTTTTTTTGGGTTTTTTAGGGTTTAGGTTTTCTTAGTGATATTTAGGGTTTAGGTTTTCTTAGTGATTTTTTAGGGTTTAAGGTTTAGGATCATAGGTTTTCTTTGTGATATTTTAGAGTTTAGGGTTTAGGATCATAGGTTTTAGGGTATTATGGTTTATAAGGGTTTATGAGTTAGAGTTTCTTAAGGTTTCTTGGTTTAGGATTTAGGGCTTCGGATTTTAGGTTAAGTGTTTTTTAGAGTTTATGGTTTTTTTTATGTTTATCATTTTTATGATTAAGGTTTTTAAATGAATTTTTTTTGGGTTTTTAAAGTTTGTTTTCGAGATTTTTAGTTTTAGGGTTTTAAAGGTTTTTAGGGGTTAGGTTTTATTATGATTTAGGATTTCTTAGAGTTTAGGGCTTCTTAGAGTTTCATAAGGCTTAGGGTTGGGGGTTTATCCCTAAGGTTTTGGGTTTAATTTCTTAGGACTTGAGTTTAACATTTAAGGTCTCCTAGGTTTTTTTTGGTTCATTTAGGGTGTAGGCTTCAGTGTTTATGTTTTAAAGGTTTATAGTGTTTAGGTTTTCTTGGATTTAGGATTTTTAGGATTTAGGCTTCTTAGGGATTCTTAGAGTTTCATAAGGCTTTAGGCTGGGGTTTATCCCTAAAGTTTAGGGTTTTGGGTTTTTTAGGGTTTGAGTTTAACATTTAAGTCTCCTAGATTTTTTTTGGGTCATTTAGGGTTTAGGGGTTTAGTGTTTAGAGTCTAGGGGGTTTTCTATGGTTTAGGGTTTTAGGTTTGTTGTAGATTTAAGATTTTTAGAGTTTTTTTTGTAGTTTTTTAGTGTTTAGTTTTCTTAGGATTTAGGATTTCTTAGGGTTTAGGGTTTCTTAGAGTTTTCATAAGGCTTAGGGTTGGGGTTTTCCTAACGTTTAAGGTTTAGGTTTCTTAGGGTTTGAAATTGAACATTTAAGGTTCCGTACATTATTTTTTTGGGTCATTTAGGGTGTAGGGTTTAGTATTTAGGTTTAGGGGTTTTTCTAGAATAGGTTTAGGTTTGTTAGGTTTATGATTTTTAGAGGTTTTCTAGGTTTTAATGTTTTTTAAGTTTTTCTTTGTTTGTTTTTTAGGGTTTTGGGTTTCTTAGTGCTTTTTTGGGTTTAGGGTTTGGGGGTTTTCTTAGGATTTGGGTTTTGGGCTTATGATTTATAAGAGTTTAGGGTTCAAGGTTTTAGAGTTTGGGATTTATTGTTCTTTAGTTTAGGGGTTTTTAAGTTTTTTTTTTATGGTTTTGTTAGTGTTGGTTAGGTTTTTTTGTGATTTTTTAGGGTTTAGGTTTTCTAGTGTATTTTTTAGGGTTTAGGATCATAGGTTTTAGGGTATTAGGGTTTATAAGGGTTTAAGATTTAGAGTTTCTTAGGTTTTGGTTTAGGATTTAGGGCTTCGGATTTTAGGTTAAGAGGTTTTTAGAGTTTATGTTTTTTTATGTTTATGATTTTTATGATTAAGGTTTTTAAATGTTTTAGGGTTTCTTAGGTATTTTTAAGAAATTGGATTTATTAAGATTTAGGGTTACGTAGTCCTAATATAGGGATAGGATTTTAAGTTTAGGGTTTTTTCTAGGGCTTATGGTTTTAAAGGGTTTTTTTTTCGGGTATTATAGTTGTAGGTGTTTAAATGGATTTTAGGGTTTAGGGTTTCTTAGGATTCCATATGGTTTGGGTTTAAGGTTTAGCCCTATGATTTAAGGTTAAGGATTTAGAGTTTCTTAGGGTATATTATTTAGCGTTTAAGATTTCTTAGGGTTTGGTTTTTTTAAGGGTTTTAGGATATAGGGTTTTGGGCTTAAGATTTTCAGTGTTTTATTAGGTTTAGAGGAATATTTAAGTATAGGGTTTTAAGGTGTTTAGGATTTCTATGGTATTTTAACGATTAAGGGGTTCTTAGATCTTAGGGATTTATAGGGTTTTTAGGGTTTTGGGTTTTTAAAAGTTTAGGGTTTTAAAAGTTTTTTAGGGTTTCTTTTATTTCATAGAGTTTAGGGTTTCTTAGGGTTTAGCCCTAAGGTTTAGGCGGAAGGGTTTAAAATTTCTTTGGGTATAAGGTGTAAGTTTTTATCCAAGGGATTTTAAGGTTTAAGGCTAAAGTTTTTGTTGAATTTTTTAGGTTTAGCATTTTAAAAGGGGTTTTCAAGATTGTTATGATTTTTACTGTTTAGGGGTTCTTACGGCTTAGGGTTTCTTTGGGTATTATGGCATAGGATTTTAAATTTATAGTTTTTAGGGATTAGGGATTATAAGGGTGTTTTTAGGTTTAGTGTTTTTTAAAGTTGTTTTTAGGCTTTAGGGTTTGTTGGTGTTTCATAAGTCTTGGGGTTAACCTAAAGTTTAGGGTTTAGTATTACTTAGGGTTAAGGGTTTGTTAGGGATTTCAGATTTCTTAGGTTTAGGATTTTAAAGGTGTTGATCTAATATGCATATGATATGCCAACTCAAGGTGAGCTTGGCGTCACTCGTGATCCTAGGTCTCGTGTTACGTCAAGTGGGTAACCTCGGGGAGTGACAAAAACAATGTATGAATAAAAGCCCCTAACTGACTAGAGATGTTGGGACATCCCCCCAGCTAACTCTAGCAAAACTGAAACTAAAATGAAAGACTGAATATAAAACGTGTAAATCATCCTCGAAAAACGAGGACTCACCACTGATATTGCTGAATACGGATCGGTAACCGATCTCCGCGTGATCTGAATGCTAAGGACCTGAACCTACATCAAGAGAAGATGTAGCGTAGACTATGTATCAGTAGTTGAAAGATTCTGAGCATGCATGACATGATAAATCTGAACAAATATATGTAATTGAATAGAGCATATTGAACAATGATATAATCTGAACATGATTAAGAAGAGTTTAGGTTTTTGGTTAAGGTTTTAGGTTAGGGTTTAGAGCTTAAGTTTTTCTAAAAAAAATTCGGTCAAGAGTTTTTTTCAATCTAGGATTGTTAAAGATTTTTTGGGATCATTATTGTGTTTACGATATATGATCTCTAAGGGCTTAGGACTTGGGGTTTTAGATTAAGGAATTTTCTTAGGGTTTTTAAGGTTTGTTTTCGGGATTTTTAGTTTTAGGGTTATAAAGGTTTTTAGTGCTTTTGCTTTTCTTAGGATTTAGGATTTCTTAGGGTTTAGGGCTTCTTACAGTTTCATAAGGCTTAGGGTTGGGGGTTTATCCCTAAGGTTTAGGGTTTAAGTTTCTTAGGATTTGAGTTTAACATTTAAGGTCCCCTAGGTTTTTTTTTGGGTCCGTTAGGGTGTAGGGTTTAGTGTTTAGGTTTTAAAGGTTTTTAGTGTTTAGCTTTTCTTTGGATTTAGGGCTTCTTAGAGTTTCATAAGGTTTAGGGTTAGGGGTTTATCCCTAAGGTTTAGGGTTTTGGTTTTTTAGGGTTTGAGTTTAACATTTAAGGTCTCCTAGGTTTTTTTTGGGTCATTTAGGGTGTAGGGTTTAGTGTTTAGGTTTAGGGTTTTTCTATGGTTTAGAGTTAAGGTTTGTTAGGTTTAATATTTTTTAGGTTTAGAGTTTTAAAGGTTTTTTTGTAGTTTTTTAGTGTTTAGTTTTGCTTAGGATTTAGGATTTCTTATGGTTTAGGGATTCTTAGAGTTTCATAAGTCTTAGGTTTATCCCTAAGGTTTAGGGTTTAGGTTTCTTAGGTTTCGAATTGAACATTTAAGGTCTCCTAGGTTTTTTTTGGGTCATTTAAGGTGTAGGGTTTATTGTTTTAAGTTTAGGGATTTTCTAGAATAGGGTTCAGGTTTGTTAGGTTTTAGATTTTTTAGAGGTTTTCTAGGTTTTAATGTTTTTTATGCTTTTCTTTGTTGTTTTTTTAGGGTTTTGGGTTTCTTAGTACTTTTTTAGGTTTAGGGTTTGGGGCTTTCTTAGGGTTTGGGTTTTGGGCTTATGATTTTTAAGGGTTTAGGGTTCAAGGTTTAGAGTTTGGGATTTATTGTTCTTTAGGTTTAGGGGTTTTTAAGTTTTTTTTTTATGTTTTTTAGTGTTTAGGTTTTCTTTGTGATTTTTAGGGTTTAGGTTTTCTTAGTGATTTTTTAGGGTTTAGGATCATAGGTTTTAGGGTGTTAGGGGTTTATAAGGGGTTTAAGATTTAGAGTTTCTTAGAGTTTCTTGGTTTAGGATTTAGGTCTTCGGATTTTAGGTTAAGAGTTTTTTAGAGTTTATGGTTTTTTTTTATGTTTATGATTTTATGATTAAGGTTTTTAAATGTTTTAGGGTTTCTTAGGTATTTTTAAGAAATTGGATTTATTAAGATTTAGGGTTACGTAGTCCTAATATAGGGTATAGGATTTTAAGTTTAGGGTTTTTTCTAGGGCTTATGGTTTTAAAGGGTTTTTTTTTTAGGGTACTATAGTTGTAGGTGTTTAAATGAATTTTAGGGTTTAGGGTTTCTTAGGATTACATATGGTTTGGGTTTAAGGTTTAGCCCTATGATTTAGAGTTAAGGATTTAGAGTTTCTTAGGGTATATTATTTAGCGTTTAAGATTTCTTAGGGTTTGGTTTTTTTAAGGGTTTTTAGGATATAGATTTATGGGCTTAAGATTTTCTAGTGTTTTATTAGGTTTAGAGGAATATTTTAGTATAGGGTTTTAAGGTGTTTAGGATTTCTATGGTATTTTAACTATTAAAGGGTTCTTAGATCTTAGGGGATTTATAGGGTTTTTAGGGTTTTGGGATTTTAAAAGTTTAGGGTTTTAAAAGTTCTTTAGCGTTTCTTTTATTTCATAAAGTTTAGGGTTTCTTAGGGTTTAGGTTACTTAGGTTTCGAATTGAACATTTAAGGTCTCCTAGGTTTTTCTTGGGTCATTGAAGGTGTAGGGTTTATTGTTTTAAGTTTAGGGATTTTCTAGAATAGGGTTCAGGTTTGTTAGGTTTAAGATTTTTTAGAGGTTTTCTAGGTTTTAATGTTTTTTATGCTTTTCTTTGTTGTTTTTTAGGGTTTTGGGTTTCTTAGTACTTTTTTAGGTTTAGGATTTGGGGCTTTCTTAGGGTTTGGGTTTTGGGCTTATGATTTTTAATGGTTTAGGGTTCAAGGTTTATAATATGAGATTTATGGTTCTTTTGGTTTTTGGGTTTTTATGTTTTTTTTCTTAGGTTTTTTAGGGTAAGATTTTTTACAGTTTATGGTTTTTTTTATGTTTATGATTTTAATGATCAAGGTTTTTTAAATGTTTCAGGGTTTCTTAGGTATTTTTATGAATTTGGATTTCTTAAGATTTAGGGTTACGTAGGCCTAATAAAGGGCATAGGATTTTAAGTTTAAGGTTTTTTCTAGGTCTTATGGTTTTATAGGGGCTTTTTTCGGGTATTATAGTTGTAGGTGTTTAAATGGATTTTAGGGTTTTGGGTTTCTGAGGATTCCATATGGTTTGGGGTTTAAGGTTTAGCCATATGATTTAGAATTAAGGATTTAGAGTTTCTTAGGGTATATTATTTAGCGTTTAGGATTTCTTAGGATTTCGTTTTTTTAAGGGTTTTTAGGATTTAGGGTTTTGGGCTTAAGATTTTCTAGTGTTTTATTAGGTTTAGAGGAATTTTTAGGTTTAGGGTTTTAAGGTGTTTAGGATTCCTATGGTTTTTTAACGATTAAGGGGTTCTTAGAGCCTAGGGGATTTATAGGGAATTTAGGGTTTTGGGTTTTTTGAAAGTTTAGGGTTTTAAAAGTTTTTTAGGGTTTTTTTTATTTCTTAAAATTTAGGATTTCTTATGGTTTAGCCTTAAGGTTTAGGCGGATGGATTTAGGGTTTCTTTGGGTATAAGGTCTAAGTTTTTATTTAAGGGTTTTAAAGGTTTAGGGCTTAAGTTTTTGTTGAATTTTTTAGGATTAGGATTTTAAAAGGTGTTTTCAAGATTGTTATGATTTTTCACTGTTTAGGGGTCCTTACGGCTTAGGGTTTCTTTGGGTATAGGGCTTAGGATTTTAAATTTAGAGTTTTTAGGGATTTGGAATTATAAGGGTGTTTTTAGGCTTTAGGGTTTGTTGGTGTTTCATAAGTCTTGGTGTTTCCCTAATGTTTAGGGTTTAGTATTTCTTAGGGTTTAGGGAATCTTAGGGATTTTAGATTTCTTAGGTTTAGGCTCTTCAAGGTGTTGATCTAATATGCTTATGATATGCCAACTCAAGGTTATTTTGGGGTCACTCGTGATCTTAGGTCTCGTGTTACGTCAAGTGGGTAACCTCGGGGAGTGACAAAAACAATGTATGAATAAAAGCCTGTAACTGACTAGTGATGCTGGGACATGCCCCCAACTAACTCTAGAAAAAACTGAAACTAAAATGAAAGACTGAATATAAAACATGTAAATCGTCCTCGAAAAATGAGGACTCACCACTTATATTGCTGAATACGGATCAGGAACCTATCCCCGCGTGATCTGAATCCTAAGGACCTGAACCTACATCAAGAGAAGATGTAGCGTAAACTATGTATCAGTAGTTGAAAGATTTTGAACATGCATGACATGATAAAGCTGAACAAATATATATAACTGAATAGAGCATTTTGAACAATGATATAATCTGAACATGATTAAGAAGAGTTTAGGTATTTGGTTAAGGGTTTTTAGGTTAGGGTTTAGAGCTTATGTTTTTTTTAAAAGAATATGGTCAAGATTTTTTTTCAATTTAGGATTGTTAAAGATATTTTAGGATCATTATTGTTTTTATGATATATGAGATATAAGGGCTTAGGACTTGGGGTTTTAGAATAAGATTTTTTTTTAGGGTTTTTAAGGTTTGTTTTCGGGATATTTAGTTTTAAGGTTTTAAAGGTTTTTAGTGTTTAGCTTTTCTTAGGATTTAGGATTTCTTAGGATTTAGGGCTTCTTAGAGTTTCATAAGTCTTATGGTTGGGGGTTTATCCCTAAGGTTTAGGGTTTAAGTTTCTTAGGATTTGAGTTTAACATTTAAGGTCTCCTAGGTTTTTTTTTGGGTTATTTAGGGTGTAGGGTTTAGTGTTTAGGTTTAGGGTTTTTCTATGGTTTAGAATTAAGGTTTGTTCGGTTTAATATTTTTTAGGTTTATAGTTTTTAAAGGTTTTTTGTAGTTTTTTAGTGTTTAGTTTTGCCTAGGATTTAGGATTTCTTATGGTTTAGGGCTTCTTAGAGTTTCATAAGTTTTAGGTTTATCCCTAAGGTTTAGGGTTTAGGTTTCTTAGGTTTCGAATTGAACATTTAAGGTCTCCTAGGTCTTTTTTGGGTCATTTAAGGTGTAGGGTTTATTGTTTTAAGTTTAGGGATTTTCTACAATAGGGTTCAGGATTGTTAGGTTTAAGTTTTTTTAGAGGTTTTCTAGGTTTTAATGTTTTTTATGCTTTTCTTTGTTGTTTTTTTAGGGTTTTGGGTTTCTTAGTACTTTTTTAGGTTTAGGGTTTGGGGCTTTCTTAGGATTTTGGGTTTTGGGCTTTCTTAGGATTTTGGGTTTTGGGCTTATAATTTTTAAGGGTTTAGGGTTCAAGGTTTAGAGTTAGGGATTTATTGTTCTTTAGGTTTAGGGGTTTTTATGTTTTTAAGTGTTTAGGTTTTCTTTGTGATTTTTAGGGTTTAGATTTTTTAGTGATTTTTTAGGGTTTAGGATCATAGGTTTTAGGGTATTAGGGTTTATAAGGGTTTAAGATTTAGAGTTTCTTAGAGTTTCTTGGTTTAGGATTTAGGGCTTCGGATTTTAGGTTAAGAGTTTTTTTAGAGTTAATGGTTTTTTTTTATGTTTATGATTTTTATGATTAAGGTTTTTAAAATGTTTTAGGGTTTCTTAGGTATTTTTAAAAAAATTGGATTTATTAAGATTTAGGGTTAGGTAGTCCTAATATAGGGTATAGGATTTTAAAGTTTAGGGTTTTTTCTAGGGCTTAGGGTTTTTAAAGGGTTTTTTTTTTCCCGGGTATTATAGTTGTAGGTGTTTAAATGGATTTTAGGGTTTTAGGGTTTTCTTAGGATTCCCATATGGTTTGGGTTTAAGATTTAGCCCTATGATATAGAGTTTCTTAGCGTTTAGGATTTCTTAGGGTTTGGTTTTTTTAAGGGTTTTTTAGGGTTTTGGGTTTTGGGCTAAAGATTTTCTAGTGTTCTATTAGGTTTTAGAGTAATATTTAGGTTTAGGGTTTTAAGGTGTTTAGGAATTCCATATTTTTTTAACGATTAAGGGGTTGTTAGATCTTAGGGGATTTATAGGGTTTTTAGGGTTTTGGGTTCTTAAAAGTTTAGGGTTTTAAAAGTCTTTTAGGGTTTTTTTTTATTTCTTAAAGTTTAGGGTTTCTTAGGGTTTAGCCTTAAGGTTAACCGGAAGGGTTTAGGGTTTCTTTGGTATATTTAAGAATTTGGATTTCTTAAGATTTAGGGTTACGTAGGCCTAATATAGGGCATAGGATTTTAAGTTTAGGGGTTTTTTCTAGGGCTGATGGTTTTAAAGGGTTTTTATTCCGGGTATTATAGTTGTAGGTGTTTAAATGGATTTTAGGGTTTAGGGTTTCTTAGGATTCCATATGGTTTGGGGTTTAAGGTTTATCCTTATGATTTAGAGTTAAGGATTTAGAGTTTCTTAGGGTATATTATTTAGCGTTTAGGATTTCATAGGGTTTGGTTTTTTTTAAGGGTTTTTAGGATTTAGGGTTTTGGGCTTAAGATTTTCTAGTGTTCTGTTAGGTTTAGAGTAATATTTAGGTATAGGGTTTTAAGGTGTTTAGGATTTCTATGTTTTTTAACGATTAAGGGGTTCTTAGATTTTAGGGGATTTATAGGGTTTTTAGGGTTTTGGGTTTTTAAAAGTTCAGGGTTTTAAAAGTTTTTTAGGGTTTCTTTTAATTCATAAAGTTTAGGGTTTCTTAGGGTTTAGCCCTAAGGTTTAGGGGGAACGGTTTAAAATTTCTTTGGGTATAAGGTCTAAGTTTTTATTTAAGGGTTTTTAAGGTTTAAGGCTTAAGTTTTTATTGAATTTTTTAGATTTAGGATTTTAAAAGGGGTTTTCAAGATTGTTATGATTTTTTACTGTTTAGGGGTTCTTACGGCTAAGGGTTTCAATTTTAGAGTTTTAAGGGATTAGGGATAATAAGGAGGTTTTTAGGTTTAGTGTTTTTAAAGGTGTTTTTAGGCTTTAGGGTTTGTTGGTGTTTCATAAGTCTTGGGGTTACCCTAAAGTTTAGGGTTTATTATATCTTAGGGTTTAGGGTTTGTTAAGGATTTCAGATTTCTTAGGTTTAGTCTTGTAAATGTGTTGATCTAATATGCATATGATATGCCAACTCAAGGTGAGCTTGGGGTCACTCGTGATCCTAGGTCTCGTGTTACGTTAAGTGCGTAACCTCGGGGAGTGACAAAAACAATGTATGAATAAAAGCCCCTAACTGACTAGAGATGCTAGGACCTGCCCCCAGCTAACTCTAGCAAAACTGAAAGTAAAATGAAATACTAAATATAAAACATGTAAATCATCCTCAAAAAATGAGGACTCACCACTGATATTGGTAAATATGGATCGGTAACCGATCTCCGCGTTATCTGAATGCTAAGGACCTGAACATACATCTACAGAAGATGTAGCGTAGACTATGTATCAGTAGTTGAAAGATTCTGAGCATGCATGACATGATAAATCTAAACAAATATATATAATTGAATAGAGCATATTCAATAATGATATAATCTGAACATGATTAAGAAGAGTTTAGGTATTTGGTTAAGGGTTTTTAGTTTAGGGTTGAGAGCTTAAGTTTTTTTTTTAAAAAATTCGGTCAAGAGTTTTTTTCAATCTAGGATTGTCAAAGATTTTTTAGGATCATTATTATTTTTACGATATTGATCTCTAAGGGCTTAGGGTATATTATTTAGCGTTTAGGATTTCTTAGGATTTCGTTTTTTTAAGGGTTTTTAGGATTTAGGGTTTTGGGCTTAAGATTTTCTAGTGTGTTATTAGGTTTAGACGAATTTTTAGGTTTAGGGTTTTAACGTGTTTAGGATTCTTATGGTTTTTTAACTATTAAGGGGTTCTTAGATCCTAGGGGATTTATAGGGATTTTAGGGTTTTGGGTATTTGAAAGTTTAGGGTTTTAAAAGTTTTTTTGGGTTTTTTTTATTTCTTAAAGTTTAGGATTTCTTATGGTTTAGCCCTAAGGTTTAGGCGGAAGGGTTTAGGATTTCTTTAGGTATAAGGTCTAAGTTTTTATTTAAGGGTTTTTAAGGTTTAGAGCTTAAGTTTTTGTTGAATTTTTTAGGTTTAGGATTTTAAAAGGGGTTTTCAAGATTGTTATGCTTTTTTACTATTTAGGGGTTCTTACGGCTTAGGGTTTATTTGGGTTTAGGGCTTAGGATTTTAAATTTAGAGTTTTTAGAGCTTAGGGATTTTAAGGTTGCTTTTAGATTTAGTGTTTTTAAAGGCGTTTTTAGGCTTTACGGTTTGTTGGTGTTTCATAAGTCTTGGGGTTTCCCTAAGGTTTAGGGTTTAGTGTATCTTTGATTTAGGGTTTCTTAGGGATTTCAGATTTCTTAGGTTTAGGCTTTTAAAGGTGCTGATCTAATATGCTTATGATATGCCAACTCAAGGTTAGCTTGGGGTCACTCGTGATCCTAGGTCTCGTGTTACATTAACTAGGTAACCTCGGGGAGTGAAAAACTATGTATGAATAAAAGCCTCTAACTGACTAGATATGCTGGGACATGTCCCCAGCTAACTCTAGCAAAACTGAAACTAAAATGAAAGACTGAATATAAAACATGTAAATCGTCCTCGAAAAAAAAGGACTCACCACTTATATTGTTGAATACGAATCAGGAACCGATCTCCGCCTGTTCTGAATCTTGAGGACCTGAACCTACATCAAGAGAAGATGTAGCTTAGACTATGTATCAGTAGTTGAAAGAATTTTAGCACGCATGACATGATAAAGCTGAACAAATATATATAACTGAATATAGCATATTGAACAATGATATAAAATCGGTCAAGAGTTTGAGCTATAAGGGTTTAGGACTTTGGGTTTTAGATTAAGGATTTTTTTTAGGGTTTTTTAAAGTTTGTTTTCTGGATGTTTAGTTTTCGGGTTTTGAACGTTTTTAGTGTTTAGCTTATCTTAGGATTTAGGATTTCTTAGGGTTTAGGGCTTCTTATAGTTTCATAAGGCTTATGGTTGGGGGTTTATCCCTAAGGTTTAGGGTTTAAGTTTCTTAGGGTTTGAGTTTAACATTACAGGTCTCCTATGTTTTTTTTGGGTCATTTAGGATGTAGGGTTTAGTGTTTAGGTTTTAAAGGTTTTTAGTGTTTAGCTTTTCTTAGGATTTAGGGCTTCTTTGGGATTCTTAGAGTTTCATTAGGCTTAGGGTTGGGTGTTTCTCCCTAAGGTTTAGGGTTAGGGTTTCTTAGGGTTTGAGTTTAACATTTAAGGTCACCTAGGTTTGTTTTAGATCATTTAGGGTGTAGGGTTTAGTGTTTAGGCTTAGGGTTTTTCTATGGTTTAGGATTTAGTTTGTTAGGTTTATGATTTTTTAGGTTTAGAGTTTTTAAATTTTTTTTGTAGTTTTTTAGTGTTTAGTTTTTCTTAGGATTTAGGATTTCTTAGGGTTTAGGGCTTCTTACAGTTTCATAAGGCTTAGGGTTGGAGGTTTATCCCTAAGGTTTAGGGTTTAGGTTTCTTAGGGTTTGAATTGAACATTTAAGGTTTCCTAGGTTTTTTTGGTTCATTTAGGGTGTAGGGTTTAGTGTTTTAGGTTTAGGGTTTTTCTAGAATAGGTTTAGTTTTGTTAGGTTTAAGATTTTTTAGAGGTTTTCTATGTTTTAATGTTTTTTAAGTTTTTTCTTTGTTGTTTTTAAGAGTTTTGGGTTTCATAGTGCTTTTTTGGATTTAGGGTTTGAGATTTTCTTAGGGTTTGGGTTTTGGGCTTATGATTTTTAAGGGTTTAGGGTTCAAGGTTTAGAGTTTGGGATTTATTGTTCTTTAGGTTTAGGGGTTTTTAAGTGTTTTTTTTTATGTTTTTTAGTGTTTAGGTTTTCTTTGTGATTTTTAGGGTTTAGGTTTTCTTAGTGATTTTTTAGGGTTTAGGATCATATGTTTTAGGGTATTAAGGTTTATAAGGGTTTAAGATTTAGAGTTTCTTAGAGTTTCTTGGTTTAGGATTTAGGGCTTCGGATTTAAGGTTAAGAGTTTTTTAGAGTTTATGGTTTTTTTTTATGTTTATGATTTTTATGATTATGGTTTTTAAATGTTTTAGGGTTTCTTAGGTATTTTTAAGAAATTGGATTTATTAAGATTTAGGGTT
Source organism: Solanum verrucosum (assembly GCF_900185275.1). NCBI lineage: Eukaryota > Viridiplantae > Streptophyta > Magnoliopsida > Solanales > Solanaceae > Solanum > Solanum verrucosum. The sequence goes on from NW_026020275.1 coordinate 29,948, forward strand.
ACGTAGTCCGTATAGGATTTTAAGTTTAGGGTTTTTTCTAGGGCTTATGGTTTTAAAGGGTTTTTTTTCCGGGAATTATAGTTGTAGGTGTTTAAATGGATTTTAGGGTTTAGGGTTTCTTAGGATTCCATATGGTTTGGGTTTAAGGTTTAGCCCTTTGATTTAGAGTTTCTTGGGTATACTATTTAGCGTTTAAGATTTCATAGGGTTTGGTTTTTTTAAGGGTTTTTAGGATATAGGGTTTTGGGCTTAAGATTTTCTACTGTTTTATTAGGTTTAGAGGAATATTTAATTATATGGTTTTAAGGTGTTTAGGATTTCTATGGTATTTTAATGATTAAGGGGTTCTTAGATCTTAGGAGATTTATAGGGTTTTGGGTTTTTAAAATTTAGGGTTTTAAAAGTTTTTTAGGATTTCTTTTATTTCATAAAGTTTAGGGTTTCTTAGGGTTTAGCCCTAAGGTTTAGGCGGAAGGGTTTAAAATTTCTATCGGTATAAGGTGTAAGTTTTTATCTAAGGGATTTTAAGGTTTAAGGCTAAAGTTTTTGTTGAATTTTTTTAGGTTTAGCATTTTAAAAGGGGTTTTCAAGATTGTTATGATTTTTTACAGTTGAGTGGTTCTTACGGCTTAGGGTTTCTTCGGGTATTATGGCTTAGGATTTTAAATTTAGAGTTTTTAGGGATTAGGGATTATAAAGGTGTTTTTAGGTTTAGTGTTTTTTAAAGTTGTTTTTAGGCTTTAGGGTTTGTTGGTGTTTCATAAGTCTTGTGGTTAACCTAAAGATTAGGGTTTAGTATTACTTAGGGTTTAGGGTTTTTTAGGGATTTCAGATTTCTTAAGTTTAGGCTTTTGAAAGATGTTGAGCTAATATGCTTATGATATGCCAACTCAATGTTAGCTTGGGGTCACTCGTGATCATAGGCCTCGTGTTACGTCAAGTGGGTAACCTCGGGGAGTGACAATAACAATGTATGAATAAAAAACATATAAAAGACTTGAGATGCTGGACATGCTCCCAACTAACTCTAGCAAAATTGAAACTAAAATGAAAGACTGAATATAAAACATATAAATCGTCCCAAAAAACGAGGACTCACCACTGATATTGCTAAATACGTATCGGGAACCGATCTCCGAGTGATCTGAATGTTAAGGACCTGAACCTACATTAAGAGAAGATGTAGCGTAGACTATGTATCAGTAGTTGAAAGATCTGAGCATGCATGACATGTTAAAGCTGAACAAATATATATAACTTAATAGAGCATATTGAACAATGATATAATTTAAGCATTATTAAGAAGAGTTTAGGTATTTGGTTAAGGGTTTTTAGGTTAGGGTTTAGAGCTTAAGTTTTTCTAAAACAAATTCGGTCAGGAGTTTTTTTCAATTTAGGATTGTTAAATATTTTTTAAGATCATTATTGGTTTTACGATATATGATCTCTAAGGGTTTAGGACTTGGGGTTTTAGATTAAGGAATTTTTTAAAGGTTTTTAAGGTTTGTTTTCGGGATTTTTAGTTTTAGGGTTTTAAAGGTTTTTAGGGGTTAGGTTTTATTAGGATTTAGGATTTCTTAGAGTTTAGGGCTTCTTAGAGTTTCATAAGGCTTAGGGTTGGGGGTTTATCCCTAAGGTTTAGGGTTTAATTTTCATAGGATTTGAGTTTAACCTTTAAGGTCTCCTAGGTTTTTTTTTGGGTCATTTAGGGTGTAGGTTTAGTGTTTAGGTTTTAAAGGTTTAGTGTTTAGTTTTCTTAGGATTTAGGATTTTTTAGGATTTAGGGCTTCTTAGAGTTTCATAAGGCTTAGGGCTGGGGGTTTATCCCTAAGGTTTAGGGTTTAGGTTTCTTAGGGTTTGAATTGAACATTTATGGTCTCCTACATTTTTTTTGGGTCATTTAGGGTGTAGGGTTTAGTGTTTTAGGTTTAGGGTTTTGCTAGAATAGGGTTTAGGTTTGTTGGGTTTAAGATTTTTTTGAGGTTTTCTAGGTTTTAATGTATTTTAAGTTTTCCCTTGTTGTTTTTAGGTTTTTGGGTTTCTTAGTGCTTTTTTGGGTTTAGGGTTTGGGGTTTTCTTATGTTTGGGTTTTGGGCTTATGATTTATAAGGGTTTAGGGTTCAAGGTTTAGAGTTTGGGATTTATGGTTCTTTAGGTTTAGGGGTTTAAGGCTTTTTTTTTATAGTTTTTTTTTAGGGTTTAGGGTTTAGGATCATAGGTATTAGGGTATTAGGGTTTATAAGGGTTTAGGAGTTAGAATTTCTTAGGGTTTGTTGGTTTAGGATTTAGGGATTCGGATTTTAGGTTAAGAGTTTTTTAGAGTTTATGGTTTTTTTTATGTTTATGATTTTTATGATTAAGGTTTTTAAATGTTTTAGGGTTTCTTAGGTATTTTTAAGAATTTGGATTTCTTAAGATTTAGGGTTACGTAGGCTCAATATAGGGCATAGGATTTTAAGTTTAGTGTTTTTTCTAGGGCTAATGGTTTTAAAGGGTTTTTTTTCCGGGTATTATAGTTTTAGGTGTTTAAATGGATTTTAGGGTTTAGGGTTTCTTAGGATTCCATATGGTTTGGGATTAAGGTTTAGCCCTATGATTTAGAGTTTCTTAGTGTATATTATTTAGCGTTTTGTATTTCACAGGGTTTGGTTTTTTTAAGGTTTTTAGGATTTAGGGTTTTGGGCTTAAGATTTTCTAGTGTTCTATTAGGTTTAGAGAAATATTTAGGTTTAGGGTTTTAAGGTGTTTAGGATTTCTATGGTTTTATAACGATTAAGGGGTTCTTAGATCTTAGGGGATTTATAGGGTTTTTAGGGTTTTGGGTTTTTAAAAGTTTATGGTTTTAAAATTCTTTTAGGGTTTTTTTTTAATTTCTTAAAGTTTAGGGTTTCTTACATTTTAGCCTTAAGGTTTAGGCGGAAGGATTTATGGTTTCTTTCGGTATAAGGTCTAAGTATTTATTTAAGGGTTTTTAAGGTTTAGAGCTTAAGTTTTTGTTGAATTTTTTAGGTTTAGGATTTTAAAAGGGGTTTTCAAGATTGGTATGATTTTTTACAGTTTAGGGGTTCTTACGGCTTAGGGTTTCTTTGGGTTTAGGGCTTAGGATTTTAAATTTAGAGTTTTTAGGGATTAAGGATTTTAAGGGTGTTTTTAGGTTTAGTGTTTTTAAAGGTGTCTTTAGGCTTTAGGGTCTGTTGGTGTTTCATAAGTCTTGGGGTTCCCTAAGGTTTAGGGTTTAGGGTTTCTTAGGTTTAGGCTTTTAAAGGTGTTGATTAATATGCTTATGATATGCCTACTCAAGGTTAGCTTGGGGTCACTCGTGATCCTAGGTCTCGTGTTACGTCAAGTGGGTAACCTCGGGGAGTGACAAAAATAATGTATGAATAAAAAGCCTAGAAATGACTTGAGATGCTGGGCATGACCCCAACTAACTCTAGCAAAACTGAAACTAAAATGAAAGACTGAATAAAAACATATAAATCGTCCCTAGAAAAACGAGGACTTACCACTGATATTGCAGAATACGGATCGGGAACCGATCTCTGCGTAATCTGAATGTTAAGACCTGAACCTACATTAAGAGAAGATGTAGGGTAGAATATGTATCAGTTGTTGAAAGATTTTGAGCATGCATGACATGATAAAGTTGAACAAATATATATAACTTAATAGAGCATATTGAAACAATGATATAATCTGAGCTTATTAAGAAGAGTTTAGGTATTTGGTTAAGGGTTTTTAGGTTATGGTTTAGAGCTTAAATTTTTCTAAAAAAATTCTGTCAAGAGTTTTTTTCAATTTAGGATTGTTAAAAGATTCTTTGGATCATTATTGGTTTTTACGATATATGATCTCTAAGGGTTTAGGACTTGGGGTTTTAGATTAAGGAATTTTTTTTAGGGTTTTTAAGGTTTGTTTTCGGTATTTTTAGTTTTAGGGTTTTAAAGGTTTTTAGGGGTTAGGTTTTATTAGGATTTAGTATTTCTTAGAGTTTAGGGCTTCTTAGAGTTTCATAAGGCTTAGGGTGGGAGTTTATCCCTAAGATTTAAGGTTTAATTTTCATAGTATTTTAGTTTAACCTTTAAGGTCTCCTAGGTTTTTTTTTGGGTCATTTAGGGTGTACGGTTTAATATTTAGGTTTTAAGGTTTTTTAGTGTTTAGGTTTCTTAGGATTTAGGATTTTTTAGGATTTAGGGCTTCTTAGAGTTTCATAAGGCTTAGGGCTGGGGGTTTATCCCTAAGGTTTAGGGTTTGGGTTTCTTAGGGTTTGAGTTTAACATTTAAGGTCTCCTAGATTTTTTTGGGTCATTTAGGGTGTAGGGTGTAGTGTTTAGGTTTAGGGTTTTTTCCTATGGTTTTGGGTTTAGGTTTGTTAGGTTTAAGATTTTTTAGGGTTAGAGGTTTTTAATGTTTTTTTTTGTAGTTTTTTAGTGTTTAGTTTCCTTAGGATTTAGGATTTCTTAGGGTTTAGGGTTCTTAGAGTTTCATAAGTCTTAGGGTTGGGGGTTTATCCCTAAGGTTTAGGGTTTAGGTTTCTTAGGGTTTGAATTGAACATTTAAGGTCTCCTACGTTTTTTTTTGGGTCATTTAGGGTGTAGGGTTTAGTGTTTTAGGTTTAGGGTTTTTCTAGAATAGGGTTTAGCTTTGTTAGGTTTAAGATTTTTTAGAGGTTTTCTAGTGTTGGGTTTCTTAGTGCTTTTTTGGGTTTAGGGTTTGGGGTTTTCTTAGGGTTTGGGTTTTGGGCTTATGATTTATAAGGGTTTAGGGTTCAAGGTTTAGAGTTTGGGATTTATGGTTCTTTAGGTTTAGGGTTTTGAACTTTTTTTTTAGGTTTTTTAGGGTTTAGGTTTTCTTAGTGATTTTTAGGGTTTAGGTTTTATTAGTGATTTTTTAGGGTTTTGGGTTCGGATGATAGGTTTTAGGGTATTAGGGTTTTAGAACGGTTTAGGAGTTAGAGTTTCTTAGGGTTTCTTTGTTTAGGATTTAGCGCTACGGATTTGAGGTTAAGAGTTTTTTAGAGTTTATGGTTTTTTTTATGTTTATGATTTTTATGATTAAGGTTTTTAAATGTTTTACGGTTTCCTAGGTATTTTTAAGAATTTGGATTTCTTAAGATTTAGGGTTACGTAGGCCTAATATAGGGCATATGATTTTAAGTTTAAGGTTTTTTGTAGAGCTTATGGTTTTAAAGGGTTTTTTTTCCGGGTATTATAGTTGTAGGTGTTTAAATGGATTTTAGGGTTTAGGGTTTCTTAGGATTCCATATGGTTTGGGGTTTAAGGTTTAGCCCTATGATTTAGAGTTTCTTAGCGTATATTATTTAGCGTTTAGGATTTCTTAGGGTTGGTTTTTTTATGAGTTTTTAGGATTTAGGGTGTTGGGCTTAAGATTTTCTAGTGTTCTATTAGGTTTAGAGTAATATTTAGGTTTAGGGTTTTAAGGTGTTTAGGATTTCTACGGTTTTTTAACGATTAAGGGCTTCTAAGATCTTAGGGGATTTATAAGGTTTTTAGGGTTTTTGGGTTTTTAAAAGTTTAGGGTTTTAAAAGTCTTTTAGGGTTTTTTTTTATTTCTTAAAGTTTAGGGTTTCTTACGGTTTAGCCTTAAGGTTTAGGCGGAAGAGTTTAGGGTTTCTTTGGGTATAAGGTCTAAGTTTTTATTTAAGGGTTTTTAAGGTTTAGGGATTAAGTATTTGATGAATTTTTAAGGTTTAGAATTTTAAAAGGGGTTTTCAA
>NW_026020277.1:0-3483 GCF_900185275.1 Solanum verrucosum
AAAGCCAAAATTTCACCGGCAGCGGCGCCAAAATTTGATAAGCTCAAATTACACCTCCTTTCAGAAGCATAAGCGGTCGTTATCAAGTAAAGAACCCAACTTGTAGGTTGGAATTGATCCCACGAGGAAAATGGTTTAGACTTTACTTTTAACCAACAATTATATTCGATTAGTCAAATTATTTCCAGAAACAGGTAATAAAAAGGGGGGTTGTGCTTGTGTAAAACAAATAGTAAGACTTAATATTGTAATCAATAATTAAATTCAACTTTGGTTGTTATCAAGATAAGAGAAATAACTAGGGTACACGTGTTCCCCATAATCTCATAACGCAGTAATCCTAGTAATAGCAATATTTTCTAGTGTATTACATGCAAAGTGATAAGTTAGGTATCTCTAAATCCTTGGTCCGGCATCTAGAGAATTTCACCCCGCACCTTGGTCCGGCTACGTGTGTATAATTTACTAACCCTTACCTTTACCTCATATTAGATATCATAATCGATGTTTGGCTTAGTTATTACTTCGCACCAATTGACACTAGCCTATTAGATAGTATCACACTCAATCTATGTTGATAATTCTTTTCTTGTTAATTACCTCCTTAGTCCGGCAAGTAGTAACAAGGCGAGTTCTAACGTTGGCCACCGTTAAAAAGACTTCTAAACGAAAGAATTATCAATGCATGTAAAATACTAGTCAAGAATTGCTTATTTACTATTCATACATTGTTAATCGATCATGGTTCCCACAACCCTTGTTGTGGATTTAGTTACTCATATTAGCGAGAACACAATTCATAATCGTACATAGAGAAATCATGAACTTACGTAAAGAGAATAGTAAACCCAGAAAATTAACTTGAACTGCAAAGCCAAAATATTCAAAACGAACTTGGGAAATCAATAATTGCTAGGGTTGTAAATTAATCTCCAAAGTTACAAAGCAAAAATAGAATAATAGTGTCTAACCCCCAAAAATGAGGTTTACATGTCCTATTTATAGAAAACAATTCCTAAATAAAAAAGGAAACAAATTAAGGAAAGTTTTGTTCAGGTACGCGTCTTCGATCCACGAGACTGACTTACGGACCGTCGATTGATCTACGGTCCGTAAGTCCCTTCCGTCACTCGGGACTTAGAAAATATTTCAGCATCCAACAATCAGCTTCTCTGAAACAAACGACGGACCAGCAGCACGGACCATAGATCGACCTACGGTCCGTCAATCCCTTCCGTAGCTCCATACTTAGCATCTTCAAAAATCAGGTACTGGAACCCTCGCAGTCTCACTCTACGGATCAACAGTACGGTCCGTAGATCAATCTACGGACCGTCAATGGGCACCGTGGTTCCACCCTTGGTCAGATTTCCCTGATTTATCCTCAACACATTCTTGCTGATCTACGGTCATCACATACGGACCGTGAATTGACTTACGGTCCGTAGATGGCCTCCGTGGATGCCTTTTTCTACATTTCCTTCAGCTATCTCTAAACTTCCGCGCCTGAACACCTTTCCTGCAAAACATGATAAAACACATAAAAACCAGTATAAAAAGGCTCTAAACACACACGACTTGTAAGTGAAATGTATTAGAAATATCGTAAACTCACGGTATATCAGTGACTTTCTACCCTCCTTGACATTACACTAGGCTTTCACCCTCATTTTGCCCTATTTTTGTCATCCTGACATTTTACCTTCTTTCCCTTGATTTTCTTCAACCATAGATGTGACTTTAGAGTTTGTAGCTCTTTATTTTCACTTTCATCTTTTTCTTGCGTTTTATTCTTTTCTTTAGCTTTCAACAAGTCACATCCTTTCTTCTCTTTTCTTTTTCTCTTTTTCAACATCAAACTCTTTTCATACCCATTTTTCTTTTGGTTTCCTCTTTCATAGCCACCCTCAACTTATGGATTTTCCATTGGTTGAGGTACACAATACCCGATCACGGATCAGGGACAAGATTGAAGTTACTCTTTACATTAGCCACCCTCAACTTAGGCTTTTGTCCTAAGTCGAGGTGCACATGACCAAGGAGGGACTGGGGCCAACATAGTAGATTATGGGTAGGTGAGTTACGAGTTTAGAAAGAAATGGTCTAATTTAGGCTCAAAGCATTCGGATCAAACGGAGAATTTATTTCATTTGGTTGGATTCTTCTTTTAGGCAATTTATGGACTTATCAAAACAAGGGCCTATGATCACTACCTAGCCTCTAGAGTAAATTGTCTTAGCAGGACTAACCGGACATGTTCTAGATTGGCACAAAACTGTTTGAAAAATCAACTATTCTCACACACTCTTGGCACATAATTTCTTTATCAGATTATCAGATTACTCAGTTCAAGTTTTACCGTAAGTCATGCCATCAAGTTGGTTCATTATCATGTCATACTCAGAGCCATCACATTAAACTTATCTTAGCCTAGAAATTGTAGCGCACATCACAAAATTTGGACGAGTATCATTTTTCATAAGCCATCATGCTTCATTCTTTTTCATGCTTCTACACATACGATCGTAACACATGTCGGTTCAATAGAAATTAAACAGTCTCTTGGGGGAAAAGAACACAGGCAAGAAAACCCCAAGAGAGGATTATGAGTTGGGTTACTCAAACTTCACCCTATCACTCACAATCCATTTAACCCACCCCCAACAAAAAATAGGTACACTTGTCCCCAATGCACACAAAAGCAGTAAAAAGCAATGGATTTGGGTGAAACAAACCTATGGCGCATAGCGCTGACAAACCAGCAACAAGCGGATGGGTTCGGTTTACCAGAGCCCTCTAAATCAACACTCGGGCCACCCTCAGTAGTTCCCTCATCAACAAGGACAACACCATCAGTAGTGTTATATGTCACTCTAACTACACCCTTAGTGTTGCTCACATCAATCCTCACGGGCATCGAACTCGACGCACCAGCAATCATCTCAAGGATCCTCTGCTGCCTCAGCTAATGATCTATGATGAAGGCTTTTTGTGCCTTCTTCTCCTCTTTGCACTACCTTTTGCTAGCCTTTTCCTCCTACGTGAGCTCAGTTTTGTGACTAGATCGGTGCCTCTTACCGCGGCACGTACAGGCTCGGGCTGCTCCTCCACATCATCTCCACTGAATAGTGCACCTAGGACTGTATCATCACATAATGCAGAGGGTGCAGCCTGTAGCTCAACAACTGGTGTGGCTAGGATTGCGTCAACATCAGCCCGAAGACTAACTAGTCGGTCCAGAAAAGAAGACATATTACTAGTAGGAGCTAGCCTCTCTAAAACTCTCAACTCAAAAGCATCAAGCCGCTTATGAACTGCTTGGACCTTTTGGTCCCTTTTCGCCTCCATCCTCTTTTCTAATCTTTCTTCGAACTCAGCAATCAATATCTAGGGCTATATGGTGCAGCAAGGTGGCCATCTGAGCCTCTAACTTCTGGACTCGGACTAGTGGTATAACATTGGCTCCTGAAGGCGGGGTGGCTC